>NW_023596225.1:14049479-14055774 GCF_011947565.3 Pollicipes pollicipes
CCGCAGGCGATGTGTGAATGCCACGCGCCCGACAGAGCCATCTAGCCGCGGGGTGCGCAAAGCTGTTATGCACAGCCGGCGACCATGGTCATTGTCAGGCGGTTGGTATATATGGCGTTGGCTCGTACAACCATGTGATGCGTTGGCATTGCATGTTGCCGGCCTGACGGCACGCGCTGTTGGTGACATGGCATCGGCCGTCTTTGAGCTGATGTCAATCATGTGTTCTCGCCGGCGGCCACAGTGCTGAAATGTGATGGCTATTGCTGTTTTTTGTTGTTGTTGCTGTTGTTTTTGTTTGTTTGTTTGGTTTTTTTTTTTTTTTGCTTTCTTGGTGTGTTTGTTTGGCTTCTTTCTTGTGTGTCTTCATTGCTTGCAATGCAGTCGTTGGTCTTGTTGTTGGCTCTGGCCATGCTCTGTTCGTGCTGGCTTTTGCGTCGGCCCACACATCTGAGGCGATGCGTCTTGGCTGTGTGCCAGCAGCGGCGCGCACGCAGCATAAGCGCAAAGCCATATTGAACACACATACTGATCATACATGTATTAGAGCATATATTGATTTATTGACACCGCTGACAGCATAAAATGGGCCGATCCTGGCTGTAGTGCAATGCCAGGCCAACCCGCGGCAGGGCAGGAGCAAGCTCCAGTAACCCCGCCAATGTTCAAAAATCAGTTTAATATTCTGGTCCCCATGTAGGGGACGTATCAGATATTAAGCTGATAAGAACAGATACTACACTTTGATCTTAGCCAAAAGGCCGAGAAGCGATGCAGATGCAATTGCAAAACGTGCATTTGCGTCGTGCCGGCCGCTGCCGGTCTGCAAGGCCGGCGCGCACGCGCCTGGCTCCATGCGCCGGGTCGACGAGAGATTAGCGACCGACGGCGAGCAGTGCTCACCCCGCCGCGCATTGGCACCAGCTCAGATGACACTTTGCAGGGCATCTTGCTGTCACTTGAGTCGTGCGCGCCTTCTCCGTTGGTCGAGACGCGTGCGCGGTTGCGTCGGCACACTGGCGCGTGACCGGAGGTCGCCGACGATTTGCGCCCTTGGAGCGGTGGCCTGTGCGCTGTTCATCACGTCACCCGACTGGCAATCGCCGATCACGTGACCATACACCGTTCACGTGACAGCACACCGTCACTACCAATAGGTGCCCAGCGTCGGCGAGAGGCAGAACGCGCGCTCCGCACCGCGTCTGTGAACACGCAACTGACGCCGGCACGCGCGTCGCTACGGTCGAAAACGGCCCGGCGGCCGCTAGTGCCAGCACGGCCGCTAGATGGCTGTCGCGCCGGGCGTCGAAAGAGCAAAGTCGGGTTGGCCGTCGCGGGCCTGGCGCTGGTGGCGCGTCCCCGTGCAGTTGACGAGCTGTGCTGTCGACTTGTTGCAAGCTTGTGTGCGGCGTCGCGCCGCGTCACGTGGTAGAGCGCGGCCGCGCTTCGGAGGCGAAGACGCCCATGCAGCCGAGCGATGCCGCCAGGCCGGCGAGGGCGCACGGCCTCCGACTGCCGGACCCGTGCGCTGGAGCAAGGCAGACAGCCGACCATTGGCCGGCCCGCAGGCGATGTGTGAATGCCACGCGCCCGACAGAGCCATCTAGCCGCGGGGTGCGCAAAGCTGTTATGCACAGCCGGCGACCATGGTCATTGTCAGGCGGTTGGTGTATATGGCGTTGGCTCGTACAACCATGTGATGCGTTGGCATTGCATGTTGCCGGCCTGACGGCACGCGCTGTTGGTGACATGGCATCGGCCGTCTTTGAGCTGATGTCAATCATGTGTTCTCGCCGGCGGCCACAGTGCTGAAATGTGATGGCTATTGCTGTTTTTTGTTGTTGTTGCTGTTGTTTTTGTTTGTTTGTTTGGTTTTTTTTTTTTTTGCTTTCTTGGTGTGTTTGTTTGGCTTCTTTCTTGTGTGTCTTCATTGCTTGCAATGCAGTCGTTGGTCTTGTTGTTGGCTCTGGCCATGCTCTGTTCGTGCTGGCTTTTGCGTCGGCCCACACATCTGAGGCGATGCGTCTTGGCTGTGTGCCAGCAGCGGCGCGCACGCAGCATAAGCGCAAAGCCATATTGAACACACATACTGATCATACATGTATTAGAGCATATATTGATTTATTGACACCGCTGACAGCATAAAATGGGCCGATCCTGGCTGTAGTGCAATGCCAGGCCAACCCGCGGCAGGGCAGGAGCAAGCTCCAGTAACCCCGCCAATGTTCAAAAATCAGTTTAATATTCTGGTCCCCATGTAGGGGACGTATCAGATATTAAGCTGATAAGAACAGATACTACACTTTGATCTTAGCCAAAAGGCCGAGAAGCGATGCAGATGCAATTGCAAAACGTGCATTTGCGTCGTGCCGGCCGCTGCCGGTCTGCAAGGCCGGCGCGCACGCGCCTGGCTCCATGCGCCGGGTCGACGAGAGATTAGCGACCGACAGGCGAGCAGTGCTCACCCCGCCGCGCATTGGCACCAGCTCAGATGACACTTTGCAGGGCATCTTGCTGTCACTTGAGTCGTGCGCGCCTTCTCCGTTGGTCGAGACGCGTGCGCGGTTGCGTCGGCACACTGGCGCGTGACCGGAGGTCGCCGACGATTTGCGCCCTTGGAGCGGTGGCCTGTGCGCTGTTCATCACGTCACCCGACTGGCAATCGCCGATCACGTGACCATACACCGTTCACGTGACAGCACACCGTCACTACCAATAGGTGCCCAGCGTCGGCGAGAGGCAGAACGCGCGCTCGCACCGCGTCTGTGAACACGCAACTGACGCCGGCACGCGCGTCGCTACGGTCGAAAACGGCCCGGCGGCCGCTAGTGCCAGCACGGCCGCTAGATGGCTGTCGCGCCGGGCGTCGAAAGAGCAAAGTCGGGTTGGCCGTCGCGGGCCTGGCGCTGGTGGCGCGTCCCCGTGCAGTTGACGAGCTGTGCTGTCGACTTGTTGCAAGCTGTGTGCGGCGTCGCGCCGCGTCACGTGGTAGAGCGCGGCCGCGCTTCGGAGGCGAAGACGCCCATGCAGCCGAGCGATGCCGCCAGGCCGGCGAGGGCGCACGGCCTCCGACTGCCGGACCCGTGCGCTGGAGCAAGGCAGACAGCCGACCATTGGCCGGCCCGCAGGCGATGTGTGAATGCCACGCGCCCCGACAGAGCCATCTAGCCGCGGGGCGCGCAAAGCTGTTATGCACAGCCGGCGACCATGGTCATTGTCAGGCGGTTGGTATATATGGCGTTGGCTCGTACAACCATGTGATGCGTTGGCATTGCATGTTGCCGGCCTGACGGCACGCGCTGTTGGTGACATGGCATCGGCCGTCTTTGAGCTGATGTCAATCATGTGTTCTCGCCGGCGGCCACAGTGCTGAAATGTGATGGCTATTGCTGTTTTTTGTTGTTGTTGCTGTTGTTTTTGTTTGTTTGTTTGGTTTTTTTTTTTTTTTGCTTTCTTGGTGTGTTTGTTTGGCTTCTTTCTTGTGTGTCTTCATTGCTTGCAATGCAGTCGTTGGTCTTGTTGTTGGCTCTGGCCATGCTCTGTTCGTGCTGGCTTTTGCGTCGGCCCACACATCTGAGGCGATGCGTCTTGGCTGTGTGCCAGCAGCGGCGCGCACGCAGCATAAGCGCAAAGCCATATTGAACACACATACTGATTATACATGTATTAGAGCATATATTGATTTGTTGACACCGCTGACAGCATAAAATGGGCCGATCCTGGCTGTAGTGCAATGCCAGGCCAACCCGCGGCAGGGCAGGAGCAAGCTCCAGTAACCCCGCCAATGTTCAAAAATCAGTTTAATATTCTGGTCCCCATGTAGGGGACGTATCAGATATTAAGCTGATAAGAACAGATACTACACTTTGATCTTAGCCAAAAGGCCGAGAAGCGATGCAGATGCAATTGCAAAACGTGCATTTGCGTCGTGCCGGCCGCTGCCGGTCTGCAAGGCCGGCGCGCACGCGCCTGGCTCCATGCGCCGGGTCGACGAGAGATTAGCGACCGACGGCGAGCAGTGCTCACCCCGCCGCGCATTGGCACCAGCTCAGATGACACTTTGCAGGGCATCTTGCTGTCACTTGAGTCGTGCGCGCCTTCTCCGTTGGTCGAGACGCGTGCGCGGTTGCGTCGGCACACTGGCGCGTGACCGGAGGTCGCCGACGATTTGCGCCCTTGGAGCGGTGGCCTGTGCGCTGTTCATCACGTCACCCGACTGGCAATCGCCGATCACGTGACCATACACCGTTCACGTGACAGCACACCGTCACTACCAATAGGTGCCCAGCGTCGGCGAGAGGCAGAACGCGCGCTCGCACCGCGTCTGTGAACACGCAACTGACGCCGGCACGCGCGTCGCTACGGTCGAAAACGGCCCGGCGGCCGCTAGTGCCAGCACGGCCGCTAGATGGCTGTCGCGCCGGGCGTCGAAAGAGCAAAGTCGGGTTGGCCGTCGCGGGCCTGGCGCTGGTGGCGCGTCCCCGTGCAGTTGACGAGCTGTGCTGTCGACTTGTTGCAAGCTGTGTGCGGCGTCGCGCCGCGTCACGTGGTAGAGCGCGGCCGCGCTTCGGAGGCGAAGACGCCCATGCAGCCGAGCGATGCCGCCAGGCCGGCGAGGGCGCACGGCCTCCGACTGCCGGACCCGTGCGCTGGAGCAAGGCAGACAGCCGACCATTGGCCGGCCCGCAGGCGATGTGTGAATGCCACGCGCCCGACAGAGCCATCTAGCCGCGGGGCGCGCAAAGCTGTTATGCACAGCCGGCGACCATGGTCATTGTCAGGCGGTTGGTATATATGGCGTTGGCTCGTACAACCATGTGATGCGTTGGCATTGCATGTTGCCGGCCTGACGGCACGCGCTGTTGGTGACATGGCATCGGCCGTCTTTGAGCTGATGTCAATCATGTGTTCTCGCCGGCGGCCACAGTGCTGAAATGTGATGGCTATTGCTGTTTTTTGTTGTTGTTGCTGTTGTTTTTGTTTGTTTGTTTGGTTTTTTTTTTTTTTGCTTTCTTGGTGTGTTTGTTTGGCTTCTTTCTTGTGTGTCTTCATTGCTTGCAATGCAGTCGTTGGTCTTGTTGTTGGCTCTGGCCATGCTCTGTTCGTGCTGGCTTTTGCGTCGGCCCACACATCTGAGGCGATGCGTCTTGGCTGTGTGCCAGCAGCGGCGCGCACGCAGCATAAGCGCAAAGCCATATTGAACACACATACTGATCATACATGTATTAGAGCATATATTGATTTATTGACACCGCTGACAGCATAAAATGGGCCGATCCTGGCTGTAGTGCAATGCCAGGCCAACCCGCGGCAGGGCAGGAGCAAGCTCCAGTAACCCCGCCAATGTTCAAAAATCAGTTTAATATTCTGGTCCCCATGTAGGGGACGTATCAGATATTAAGCTGATAAGAACAGATACTACACTTTGATCTTAGCCAAAAGGCCGAGAAGCGATGCAGATGCAATTGCAAAACGTGCATTTGCGTCGTGCCGGCCGCTGCCGGTCTGCAAGGCCGGCGCGCACGCGCCTGGCTCCATGCGCCGGGTCGACGAGAGATTAGCGACCGACGGCGAGCAGTGCTCACCCCGCCGCGCATTGGCACCAGCTCAGATGACACTTTGCAGGGCATCTTGCTGTCACTTGAGTCGTGCGCGCCTTCTCCGTTGGTCGAGACGCGTGCGCGGTTGCGTCGGCACACTGGCGCGTGACCGGAGGTCGCCGACGATTTGCGCCCTTGGAGCGGTGGCCTGTGCGCTGTTCATCACGTCACCCGACTGGCAATCGCCGATCACGTGACCATACACCGTTCACGTGACAGCACACCGTCACTACCAATAGGTGCCCAGCGTCGGCGAGAGGCAGAACGCGCGCTCGCACCGCGTCTGTGAACACGCAACTGACGCCGGCACGCGCGTCGCTACGGTCGAAAACGGCCCGGCGGCCGCTAGTGCCAGCACGGCCGCTAGATGGCTGTCGCGCCGGGCGTCGAAAGAGCAAAGTCGGGTTGGCCGTCGCGGGCCTGGCGCTGGTGGCGCGTCCCCGTGCAGTTGACGAGCTGTGCTGTCGACTTGTTGCAAGCTGTGTGCGGCGTCGCGCCGCGTCACGTGGTAGAGCGCGGCCGCGCTTCGGAGGCGAAGACGCCCATGCAGCCGAGCGATGCCGCCAGGCCGGCGAGGGCGCACGGCCTCCGACTGCCGGACCCGTGCGCTGGAGCAAGGCAGACAGCCGACCATTGGCCGGCCCGCAGGCGATGTGTGAATGCCACGCGCCCGACAGAGCCATCTAGCCGCGGGG
>NW_023596225.1:14055784-14151190 GCF_011947565.3 Pollicipes pollicipes
CAAGGAGAAGGGCCTCTCCGAGATCGTCAACTTCCAGAACAGCGGTGGTGTCTACCCCTGCAGTGTTTTGATATTCGGCCCCTTTAAGGTGGAAAGTCGGTATACTCAGGGTTCACTCTGTTGCTCCGCTTCTTGCCCGAGATCAATCAATCAGCATTGAACCGGGTGACGTTCAACCCAGCCTCGGGCTCCTCGGGTTGGACAGATCGGTCTTACGGGTCAGATGTCAGAGGGGGGGGGGGGTCAAAGAGCAGCAATTAACACTCAACGAAGTGTGCGTGCGTGCTGTACCAATCGGAGAGCCATAATTCTGACAGCATCAGATTTGCTGATCTTCTGCGCGCCCTACGGATGATTTCGAAATCGTGCCTGACTTTCCGTATCCGTGTTTGGAAGCTGTGACGTTCCAGAAGGAGCAGTTGTGTATCCCGTGCTCACTGATTTCGGTTCGCGTCGTTCTTGCGATCGTTGCGCTCGAGGAGCAGTGATGTTGATGAGTACGTGATTGGCGTGCCGCGTCGAGGGCCAATACTCTCAGCTAAAGTTGTGGTGGCCTGCGGTGTACGAGGCACGTTTGAGGCAACAGTAGCCGGGCTTTGACTAGCTGGTGACGCGCGGGTTCCAGGCCAGCAAGAGGCGCGGAAGGACCTGCAGACGAAGCTGGCCGAATGCTGAACAACGACAGCCGCCGAGTCCGTTATCACCCAGGTCAAGGAGCTGACCTCCAAGCTGCAGCTGGGAGACCCGGAGGTGATCACCATCGTAAGTGCTGGCTGGCCGGGCGCCCCCTGCCAGCAGTGGCGCCGGCGCCGGCCTCTGCCCGCCTGTGGCCGGTGCCGCGGTGCCGCGCTCCCCGCTGAGGTGGTGGCCGGCCTCTCCGCCCCGGTGCTGGTCTCTGCCCGCCTGTGGCCGGTGCCGCGGTGCCGCGCCTCCCCGCTGAGGTCTGTGGCCGGCCTCTCCCCCCCGGTGCTGGTCTCTGCCGCCTGTGGACGGTCCGCGCTCCCCGCTGAGTGTGTGGCCGGCTCTCCGCCCCCGGTGCTGGTCTCTGCCCGCCTGTGGCCGGTGCCGCGGTGCGCGCTCCCCGCTGAGGTCTGTCGCCAGCCTCTCCGCCCGGTGCTGGTCTGCCCGCTGTGGCCGGTGCCGCGCTCCCCGCTGAGGTGTGTGGCCGGCCTCTCCGCCCCCTGCTGGTCTCTGCCCGCCTGTGGCCGGTGCTGCGGTGCCGCGCTCCCCGCTGAGGTCTGTCGCGCCAGCCTCTCCGCCCCCGGTGCTGGTCTCTGCCCGCCTGTGGCCGGTGCCGCGCTCCCCGCTGAGTGTGTGCCGGCCTCTCCGCCCCCGTGCTGGTCTCTGCCCGCCTGTGGCCGGTGCCGCGGTGCCGCGATCCCCGCTGAGTCTGTCGGCGGCCTCACCGCTCCCGGTGCCGGCCGACGCACCGCTCCCGCCGCGTCCTGTCATGTCTGTCGTCGCGGGTCGCTCCCCGACGCACGCTGCGGCGGTCGGCTTCCATGTGGAGGACGGTTGCGTCATGGCCTTTGAGCGAGGACCTAGGAAGTCCCTTGCGGACGCTGACGCTCCATGATGTGGTGTAAAGCGATATGCGTCTTTTTCAGTCAGCCCCTTTTTTGAACCAAGCTCGGTCCGCTCGATCTGCCGTATGATCTGTGCGGCGGAACGCGGCGTGTGACGACCGGCCGCCCCGCCCTCGGCAGGTGTGGCCGACCGTCATGTCGGTGGTGGAGTGGAACAAGAAGGAGGAGCTGGTGGTGGACCAGGCCATCCGCCACCTGCGCGAGTACATCCCGCTGCTGAAGCAGTACACGGAGAGCTCGTCGCGCGCCCAGATGACGCTTATCCTGCGCGCCCAGGAGTACTGCTATGAAACATGAACCTCATGAAGACGTTCAGCAAGATCATCATCCTCTTCTACAAGGGTGAGCGACGCTGCCGCGGGCGGACACGCCGGCGAACTCCCGTGAGGGCTGTTTCTGTTATTACCTGGCGTGGTCATGCATTGGAACGGATTAGGCTCTTTGGTGTTTTTTTCTTGCAAGGACATTGAATGTGAGCCTCATTAGGCTGCAGCATTCTATATGCGATGTAATGCAGCATGCTTCAAGTCAGAACCGCCTGCATAGATCTTACGGAGAGTGGCAAGCGACGTTAACATCGGCTGTTGTCTGCAGCGGATGTGCTGCACGAGGAGGTCATCTTGCGCTGGTACCAGGACACGCAGGAGGGCAAGGCCAAGGGCAAGACGGTGTTCCTGGAGCAGATGAAGGGCTTCATCGACTGGCTCAAGAACGCCGAAGAGGAGGGTGAGTGGGGGAGGGGAGGGGCCACTGCGCGAGCACTCGGGGCGGGAGCTCTCGAGGCGAATCCCCCAGCTTGGGGCGACAGAGCCCGCAGACGCCTGCACTGAGGCTGGGGATTGCAGCAGCTGGGTGGACTCACGAGCTGTAAGGGCCTCCGAGTGGTTGGGGCAGTGGTGAGTTGGTGTGGTGTGGAAAGTGTCATCTGTAAGTATGTGTAGGTTTTATTCGTAAGTCACTGTTCATGTAGTGGATAAAGCGACTCAGGTGTAAGCGTGATGCACCGAGGTAGATATTACACCGAGGTAGGATGCAATATCGTCATAGCATTAATCTTTAACTTTTACCGTCTGTCTTGATGCTGTAAACTTCTTGCGGAGACATTCCCGGACATAAACTTTCGTGTATGAAATGTAAAATCAACAGCGAGCCCGGAATAGCACTAAGCTATTCGCAGTTTGTGAGACTTGTCATAACCATAGCTTAAAGCTGACGTCGTGTGTTCTCGAGGAAGGTCGGTTTTACGTACGGTTTATTTTTGTCGCGTGAGCTTTATGCTCCGTCAGCCTCGCCTGGTCGGTTATTTGATCCAGTCGAACGGCGCGCCGAGCCGCACGTCAGCGAGGGTGACGCACGCCGCCGCCAGCTGGGCCGCGCCGCACATGGAACAGGCACCCATGCGTGGGCCTGAGGTCACACCGCGTTCCACGGTGCCTGGTCTGGCGTCACTCGCCCACTGCAGTAGGTGCTCCAAGCTGTGGTGGCGCGATGACCGTGCGTAAGACGTGTATAGCCCCCACCGATGTAAACTGACGGGCGCCCTCCCCCTGTTGCAGACTCAGATGAAGAGGAGGACGACTAGAGGAGCGAGCGCCGCTCTCGCCGCCCTGTACAACCGCCCCGCCCCTCCCCCTCCCCTGCCCCCCCCTCCCTCCCCCTCCGCTCCCTCCGGCGGCGGCCGCCCGCGCGCCAATCGCGTCTGATCAAATTTGTGCCGGTCGTCGCGCGCCGCCCGGCTGCGCCCCACCTTTCGTTCCAGGGGCGGCCGGGGTCGGGCCGCCACGCCCGGACCCGGCCGTGCCCGGTCAGCTCGTCGCCCGCTCTCTATGATTTGTATTTTTATACTGGCGGCGGGACAGTATGGGCTGTGCGGGCGTGCCGGCCGCGCCGCCGGTCGCACCCAGCCCCCCAAATTGACGTCTGTGTGTCTCTGGGCGGTGGAATACAGGACGGTGAGCGGAGCTGTGTTGTCTGTTGGGTTGGGAACTTCCAGAGCCGGCGTGGACGGCACCGCGGTCTGCTGCCGGCCTTGGTCCGACGGCGGGGCGCGCTCCGCCCTGGTCCGCCGCTCCGGTGAACGGCTCGGCGTCAGCAGGAGCGGACCGGCCGGCGGCCAGAGGGTGGGCGGCGCGCTCCGCCCTGGTCTGCCGATCGGTGAACGGCCCGGCGTCGGCAGGAGTGGACCGGCCGGCGGCCAGAGGGTGGCGGCGCGCTCCGCCCTGGTCTGCCGATCCGGTGAACGGCCGGCGTCGGCAGGAGCGGACCGGCCGGCGGCCAGAGGGTGGCGGCGCGCTCCGCCCTGGTCTGCCGCTCCTGAACGACCCGGCGTCGGCAGGAGTGGACCGGCCGGCGGCCAGAGGGTGGCGGCGCGCTCCGCCCTGGTCCGCCGCTCCGGTGAACGGCTCGGCGTCAGCAGGAGCGGACCGGCCGCGGCCAGCGGGCGGCGGCCAGAGGGCGGGCGGCGCGGCCCCGGATGTGGCGAGGTCAAGACGAGAGCCTGCGTCTCAGGCGGACGGACTGCGTATTCATCCACTAACCGTTCCTTAGTCCTGTCGCTCTGAGCACAGGTCAGGCAGCAGCTGATGTACATCGCAAGCTAAGCGGACGGGACGCGCCGATGCAACGGCCGACCGCCTTCAGCACTTATAATTCACCCCGACCTCCAGATGGCTACAAATGCTCACCACGCGGGGCCACAAGCCTGATGTCCTGCGGCGGGTGACGGGTCTGTGATTCCACCACCAGCAGGTCTCCGTCGCGGACGGTGGTCGCTGAGCAGCGACCTTCGGTTCCGCTGACACCGCAGCTGGAGCGGCTCCCAGAATACCGGCGCCCCGTCCGGGAATACCTGGCCGACGTTCGCTGAATAACGCAGCGGCGCCAGCTGAGTCAGCGCGCCCCTCTGAATGTCGGATGGGGGCCGACGGACGTGCCGCGCGCGCGCACCAGGAGTCGGCGGGATGAGCCTGAACGGCGCACAAACAGCTCGCAGGCGGCCGTGTAGGCAAAACGGGCGGCGGCGGCCTAGGCGCGGCAATGGGCCAATTTGCGCAGGACCACTTGTGAACCATAGCACGGCTGTCGGCTGAGCCTGTTGCAAACTCTGCAGACGTTCCACGGCCCATCCGGAGGCCGCGCGTGGTCAGCGGTTCGTTGGCTTCACGCTGGCTGCAGTCATCGGTTTTGGGGCGTTTGAGCCGACGCACTGCTCGTGTTTGGGCAATGGGGCCTAAATTACCGCTGCGCAGTTTTGGCGTGGATGATTGTTGGCAAACCTGTCTTGAGGTGAAAATGCAGGATCATTCGTAAATGATGGGCGCCGCAGTGGCACCGGCTTCGGTCGGTGTAGGGGGCTAGCGCCCCTCATGTCCCAGCCCCGGCAACGGGTGGGCTGCGCAAACTGTTCAGGGCCTAGCGACCCCGCCGGCACGTGAGCTCCTGTTCCTTGTCCCGCCCGCTCCATTCCCATCGCCTGCATTCCCTCATCCGGCCCTCTCACCATTCCTCATCCTCATTTTATCGGGGCCGCCGCGTCCCCGGGTTGATCGGATCCTGGTGGCCGAGGGGCGCTCGTGCGGGTCAGTCACGGCGCGTTGCAACTCCACCTTGGCCAGGATATCCGGGGGCGCGGGAGGTCCGTGGGGCCCCACACGGGTCTAGCGGCTTGTCAATCACGCTGCGGCTGGGTACTCCGTGCGGGTTTCCGCTCGGGGTGCCTGGCCGTGCGCAGCGGCTTGAGGTGGCAAGGGGCGGCAGTGCTGAGCCACGGTCTGGACAGGGAGCGGTCTTTCCGGTCACACCTGGCCGTGTGGGAGGCGTCGTTCGCCCCGTATAGCACCGGGGTAGCCCTGGCGGCGTTGACCACCTTCCGTAGGGGCGTTGGACTGCTCAGTTGGGCTCCGAGGTGGGTGGCGAGCCCCGGTGCCGAAACTAAAACCACTATATGGCTTCTTCAAACCCCCCAAAACCCGCTCTCCAAAAGGGGGACGGATTGCGATGAGTTCGGGGCACGGAGTGGAACCAGGTCTACCTGCCCCACGGATCCTTGTATTTCGAAGTGATGAGAAGTTTGTCATCTCTCCGTTCCAGCACCGAAACGGGTGGGACAGGTGGTGACGTGATCCGCTGCGACAAGTTGCGGGACGGTGCGACAGATGTTAGGTTCTACAACGGTGCCGCCGCAACACGGGCTATGACAGCCATTGAGTTTGTATATTCCATCACGACCTGGGGTCAAAAGCGAGACGTGAGCGTGCCGATGGCCGTAACCCCATACCAAAGCAAATATTTTTTTCTCGAGGCATTAACGGCTATGATCTTTGGGATGTCAGTGAGGAAGAGATTGTCCAGGAGTTGAGAGTGTTTGGAGTTACCGCAGCGCGCCGGATGAAGGTTGGGAGTGGCGGCCAGATACCCACCAATGACATAATTATGACGTTCGACCGGCCAGACTTACTTTCTGACATCTGCGTCGGCCATGCTGCCGTCATCTTTTGCGAGGCACGACAGCTGTATGAGGCTAGTCACTCTAGAACGTCCTATGCGGATCAAGCCAAACGCTCAGTACCACAGCACACTACCATTGTCGAGATGTCAGCTGTTCAGCTCATTTCACTCCTGAGGTCCAGTGGTGCCGGCGGGGCAGGCGGCTGCCGCCCGGCCGGAGACCCTGGTTTCCAGCCCACCGCCGGCCCGCTCGGCAGCGGCCACCCTGACGACATCACCTGCTCCGCTGGCACCTTCGGGAGAGGAGGGGTGGACGGTGGTCCAGCGTGGCCGTGGTCCGTGGCCTCCGTCGTCACCCACGTCGGACAAGCCGCTGCCCCTTCTCCCGTTTCGGGCACGGCGCTACCTTCGTCGCCTCTGACGCCGCTGGTTAATGCGTGTGGACGGGCGCTAGACACGTTGGAGCGCCACGAGGCGGACGGGCGCGTGCGCGATGCCAAGCGGGCGCGATTTGCCGAACAAGAACGGCCAAGGCCGCCAACCGTTTGTCCGGGGCGGGCAAGGAGTCCGTCCCTCGCAGCACTACTCCATCGCCCGGAATGCCGGTGGAGGCTGTCGCTGGTCCCCAGAGTCTGGTAGAGGCCCACTGATGGGCCCTCCCCCACCGCCACTCCGGCCTGGGGACGATGGCGTAAAGCATACCCCGGCCGGTCCCCCGTCTCCATCTGACGGAGGGAGTCCCAGGACACCTCCCACAGTGGGGCATGGTCCTGCAGAGCTAGGACGTAGCCCCTAGCATGCAACGTCTACTCCTGCAACTAGCGCAGTCCAGTTATTTTAAACGCATCCGTTTTTAGTTTTTTGGACTCCTAACCGTCTTTAAATAGGCCCCCTTTACAGGCCTTTGTACTGTGGAATTATAGACGGATCAGGGCGAATACCCTCGACCTCAGGGCTATAGTCACTAAACGCTGTCCTGCAGCCGTAGCGCTGCAAGCGACTAAACTATCGCCTCAGCATTGCTGGTCTTTGAAAGGACATGCGATGTTTCGCAACGCCGCGCTGACGCGGAGCATTGCACGTGGCGGCACACTCCATGGTCCACGCTTCAGGCTGTGGCCGCGCGGCTTTATCTCCAGCACTGTCACATCGCTGTTTGTTCGCTTTACCTTTCGCCGCGTATCGCCTTTCCGTCGGTGCACATCCGATATTTCCTGTCTGGATTCCCTCCACCGCTTTTTCTGCTGGGGGATTTCAATGCACGTCATACCGCGTGGGGATGTGACGCCACAAACACTCGCGGAAGGCTGTGTGCGAATTTTATTCATGGTGCTTCACCATACACTTTAAACACAGAAGCTCACACACATTTCACAATGTCATCCGGTCAGACAACGGCGTTAGACTTAAGCCTCTCCAGTCCCCAGCTGGCTCAGTACCTTGAGTGGAGTGCCGGTGATGACACGATGGTAAGTGACCACTTTCCTGTGTGGATCCGAATTACGTGAGGTGGAACATTGAGTGTAAGGCCATTTGAATTTGTAAGACGCCGACTGACCTTTCATCCTCCAGTCTGGAAAGAAGAAGTGTTGTAAACGGACTACGTTTCTCAACTTCGAAAACAGCCGCTATGCACTTTTCCGGACGCCCTCGTCCATCCCCCCCCCCCCCCATGGCTTGAATGCCGTGCGGCCAGACCACTCCGAACCAATCCAGTACCCGCCTCTTGGGTCTGCAATTTGATAACCGTTTGACGTATAAGTCACATCTGAAAACCCTACGTGGCAACTGTTTTAAGGCATTGATCATATTAAAGTATGGGTCTTGAACATGTTATGCAGCGAACAGGAGAACACTTCATTCTATACCGCTCACTCATGAGTTCGAAACTTAACTATGGATGTTTTATTCATGACCGCGCGCTGGGTTCCTGCAAATTTTATTAGACGCCGTGCATCATAGCGCATTACGCACCGTGACGGTAGCGTTCAGGACGTCACCAGTTACCAGCGTTGCGGTGGAAGGAAATTAACCAGCGTTTGCACTTGGAAGGGAAATACTTGGCATGCGGTACTTTTGCAACCTGGTTCAATTTCCAAACCATACGACTCACTGAGCAATTTTGTCGCGTAATGTTGAAAGCATGTTCCAAAGTGGCGAAAGGCCGTACGCTATTCCATTTGGTGTACAGATGAAGAAACTTCCGGGAAAGCGATATTAGTTTGCGTGGTGTGTTAAGGTCGCATCCCGTATTAGTACCTCAATGGGAGCTATCTCACCAAAAGTGGTAGTACTCCTCTCATGCATCAGCAAACAGTGAGTGATCCCAGATGACTTGAGATCGAAGGCTCTGGAGCACATCGGGTCGTGCATAGAATGTCAAGCCACACATACGGAGATGCCACACATACGGGTCCAAAACGGGACACATACGGGTCCAAAACGGAGATAGGCGTTGGTGCCGCATTTGTAAATGGCCAAGCCACTTGGCCATTTTCTTTACCGAAACACGCCTCCGTGTACACGTCCGGGCTCGTTGCAATTAGTAAAGCCCTATGCCTCACCGGAGTTGATGAGAACAAGTCACACATGAATTTATCTGACTCTTTGATCAGCCTGCTGGTCCTGACCGCCTTTAGCTCAACTTGTCCGATTATCCAAGATATTTTAGTTCACCTGACAGCGCTAGGTCCCACAGGTAAAACTGTCGTCCTATGTTGGAAGCCGGGCCATGTAGGTCTCGCGGGGGAACGAGTGGGCTGACGCGGCTGCAAAACGGGCAGCGCGTGCACCTTGCACCCGTTCTTCACCCTTGCCGGCAAGGAACTTTTATCCTGCCATCGTGACCTATGTGAAGGGGAAGGGGCGACGTTGCTGGGACGCCATGGTTAGCAATAAGTTAAAGGTGATCGAGCGACAGCTGCATCCGTGGTCGTAGAGCTCACATAAGTCGAGACGCAAAGAAGTAATACTCAGCAGTTGGCCACACGCACGCAACACTTAGCTACTTTTTGCGATGGAGAAAGACTTCAATGTCCTCGTTGTGACGCGCTACTTACGGTTCGCAACGTTATTCACTCTTGCCCACAGTTCAACGAAGAGCGGGCACTTTACTTCGGACGAGATGCCTCAGGTCTTACCTTTTCAGACCTTATTGGTGACAATTACCGCCTCTTGGCACCGGACAACTGTTTTTAATTTTGACAAGCGTAGAATTTACAGCCATTTGTACACCTCGGTAGCCACTTAACTGTTACGGGTGCCAAGTGACCTCAGAAGTCGGCACGCCCTAAAACCCCGACCCTCATCATTAAGGCCGACTGGTGCGAGTTCGAGACTCGGCTTGAGGCATCATTTTTGTCTAACCTGCGAGGGCGCCGCCCTCTATCGAGGATTGTATTCAGTGTTTTAGAGTGTGCCAACAAGTGTATCCCACGCACTTCTGTCGCTCCCCGACGCACCCCTGTCCCATGGTGGACAGAGGGGTGCCGGAGCGCCATTTGGTCACGCAAGCGTGCGTTTCGAGCGTTTTACGCAAGGAGCAGCGTGGAAAACCTAATAGCATTTGAAAAGGTGAGAGCTTTTGCTCGTTGCACGGTAAAAGAAGCGAAGAGTGCTCCCTGGCGCGCGTATGTAAGCACGCTAACCCGGTTTACGCCGCCGGCATCGCAGGTTTGGGCTTGGATCAAGCGTATTTCGGCTCCGTTTTCATCCATGGCTCTGCCGGTGCTGTGTGTTAACGGCCAGGCTGTGACGTGCCCGTGGAGGTTGTGAACGAGGTTGTCCGGGTGTTGGCCCAACGCACCGTAGGTGGTATCACAAACCCACAGTTTTTGCGGCATAGAACGTGATGTGAGCAATCTACAGCAGGCTTCTAGACGAGCGAATTACATTCATATAATGACTCTCACCCCGGTCGAGTTGGAATCGGCGATTGCCAAGCTTCGCAGAGTGTCAGAAGGCGCGGACACTGTGCATAACGATATGTTTAAGCATCTGCCGCCCCGCGTACTTTGTGCTCTTTTAGTGGTCTTTAATTCGCCTTGGGCCAGAGATAAATTCCCAGCTTCTCGGCGAGGAGCTTCTGCCGTGCCTCTTTTAAAGCTGGTAAAGGTGGGCCAGAGCCATTACATTATAGGCCCATTTTCTCATGTCACCGCTCTCTAGGCTGATGGAGCAGATGGCAGCCGTCTGTTTAACCTGGTTTTTGGGGCACCGCGGTATTCTTACAAACGCACAGTGTGGTTTTTTTTTAAATCGCAGCACGGCGGATAATCTCTTAGTTCCCAACACTGCGATTCATATGGGATTTGAAGCAAACATACCACACGGGCGCTGTCCTCTTTGGCGCAGAGGGCGCCTATGATACCACATGGTTGTCACGGCATTCTTGTCAAACTATATGCGTATGGTACACGCGGCAGGATGGGCGCTTTTCTTCAATTGTTTTTAGTTGACCGTTATTTTTCGTGTCTGTGTTGGGAGCACGCTCTCTGAGAGGCACCTGTAAGTTAATGGTGGTGCCCCAAGGTGGTATCCCAGGCGCATCGCTGTTCGCCGTTTTGATATAAACGACATCAAGGTTGGGCTGCCGCAGTCTGTGGGTCCTGCCCTTTTTGTTGATGAGTTACCATTTGGACTAGCGCAGGAAGAGCTTCATCGATGGAACGGCATCTCCAGTGGCTGTGGACCGTATCGAGAAGTGGTGTGCATCATAAACGGGTTCAGGTTTTCTAGCAACAAGAGTGTACCCATGCATTTTTATCGCACTTGGCAATGCGGGTAATTGTGCCCGTCTGTGTGGTCAGCGCATCTCAACGGGGCCTGTGGCTAGATGCCTTTTGGTATACCTTGATCGCCGACTAACGTATAACGTATATCGGACGCTACGCGAACGCTGTTTTAAATCTTTGAACATACTAAAATGCGTTTCGCGCACATCGTCTGTGGAAATAGAGGCACGCTTTTTTTCTGCATCGCTCAATGATGCGTTCTAAGCGGCCTATGCATGTTTCATTAATGACAGCGAGTGTGAATCTGCCCCGCCTAGGCCCCAGATGCTACAGTGCTGTCTGGCCGCGCAGTGGAAGCGCCCGAAGGCCCCAGAAGGCCCCAGATTGCTACAGTCAGACCGCACACGAATTCGCGATACGTTGGTGCTCCACCATGAACACCTCCATTTGCAATGTTGATTTGCAGCCTGCAATCGGGAGGCTGTCTGGCTATCTGGTGACAATGGCAGGTCAGGACGCTTGTTTGCACCCTTTCCATATTTACAATCAAGACTTGCTGAGATTTATAATCGTCCCCTTACTGTCAGGTACGCTTGTTCATGTTCTTTTACCTCTAATGCCTTGAGGTTAAACGGTGATCTTTGCACATTAAGTTACCGAAGACGCATGCATGGTGAGCACGTGGATGTCTCCATATTTGGATTGGATGCATTAGTGATGGAATAGTGCGTGAACGCGTTCTTTACTCCAATTTGCCTGGAGGTCAAAGGTGGCAATTGCAGGCCACGTAGACAATGGTAGATACACTCAGGGTAGTGATGCCTCTGCCGTCATGACAAACGTGTGTTATTCGTGCCCGCATTTTTCTGCCGCTGATTGGTTAGATGCTGCTCAGAGAGCTTAAGAGGTCAGGGTGCCAACGGTGCACCTATCGGCCGCCATGGCGAGCACGCGACCATGCTCAGATTTGAAGCCGATGCTTGTATGGTGGAGAAATGTGTGACTACGTTTTCTGGCCATGTGAGTATATATCCGAATATGGCAATGTCATTCATTACACAGATATAATGGACCTTCCAGCGACAGCTGGTACAAGCGGCAACTGGCTCAGTGACACCCATTCAGTTCTGGGATGTGTAGTCTCCCTGTAGGTAAATACTTACTGGTGCTGCCTCTAATACGGCCTTTGATTGAGCTCATTTTATGTGTCCATTGCTTTACTTCTACGGGGTTTTAAAACAGCCAGCCTTGCGTTATTCGCCGAAATACGGGTCCCGCTTCAAGCAATGAAACAACTTTCAACATTTTTACCCCTGGCAAATCGAGTAACGAGGGCTGAGGTGCCAACGCCACTAAATCTACCGGCTATTCAGTGGTCGTTCGGCCGAGTGCCGAGATGGTTTGTACCGGAATCGGTTGTCGTTCGGCCGAGTGCCGCGATGGTTTGTACCAGAATCGGTCGTCGTTCGGCCGAGTACCGCGACGGTTTGTACCGGAATCTGTCCGTCGTTCGGCCGAGTACCACGGCGGTTTGTACCGGAATAGGACCGCACCGAGTGTGGTGCACTCGTAATGCATAGCGTTGCTCGCGACTTTTTACAGCATAATGATGCGAAGACGACAGTCTTGTACACAATGTTGCAAGTAAGAAATATGATATCTTGTTGGCCGTCAGTGTCGAGCAAGGCTGCGAGCTTTGCGGGCCAGATGTTATTGTCTCCACAATTCCAGTGGCTACTTGTTAGGCATTGTAACGCGCGAGGTTGTCAGACATCTTTGATTTCCTATACCCCTGCATTTGACCACAGGTTTTCGCCCCAGAATTGGGGTGGTCGTTAAACTATCCAGCATGCCTGAAATAACTGACCATAGCGACGCCAGGCGTAATAATCTAATATGGCCAAGCTGGGAAAGACAAAAGGTCAGAATTAAGTAAAGTTATTTTGGCATTGCAAATGTCTTCTGCTGCTCTTGAGAACTGTCCTACGCTCGCCTTGCGATGTCGGGACAATCGGATGCGGCCGTGCGCTGCCTTTGCAGCGCTGTTGGTAGTCAGCTGAGGGCGCGGACTGTTTACCATCGCTGGTGGCGTCTGCAACTAGCAGGCAGGCCCCCTCCAGTGGGAGTCGCTCGCTCGCTCCAACGTTTCCGCCGCCACGCAAACCCAGGGGTGCCCGGTTCGTGCTAGAGCACAGGCTTACATCATCACGTCCTGCAGGCCTGACTCGCCGGCAATGACCTCTGTTGGGACGCAGTGGAGGAGTTTCTGGAATCACGGTGAAGTGGCGACGCTAGTAACTGCCCCCTTAAGCGGTTAATGTTCACAGTGAGGCTTGCAGCGCGGACCACAACGTCCCGCCGCTGGCAGCGGGCGGCTCGGTGAACAGGCATGAGACATACTGCTGCCGAGTCGATACTGTGCATGCCGGGCGCTCACAACGGCGGGCGCCGCGTGCATTCGTGCGTGCCATTCACAAATAACGAACTTGGGCTTTCACGGGGCGCTTGATGCTCAAAAATCGTGACTGGAAACCGTTCGCACCTCGCACGGAGATCCTGCTGGCGTTCGATCAGGCGACGAGTGTGCTCACACATTGCGAGTTCGCACGTGGAGCAATGGCTGTCGCAGAGCCGAGACATGGACAATTTTAACAAGCCAGCGGCCTGTCTTTGTCGACATAAGACCTGCACTCTCTCCCCCGCCCCCCACCCACCCCCCCCCCCCCTCCCGCCCTCCTGGAGCGGACTTCATGGGTAAGCCCTGGGTAATGTGCTGGGTTGGTTACATTTTTCGGAGAAATGTCGGGTATGGATGCGGTCAAGACGTTTGCGACATGACATGTGCATGTTTGAAATGCCATGCAATGTTACTGCTTGTATTCCTTGTAGTCAAAACAGGCTGAATTCACACTACTTTTGGAACTAGCAACACAAGAGCGTAACTTTGGGTGTAAATTTCGTCGGCACCATTCAATAATGTAGAGCTTCACTGCTGGAAATGTAATGGGCACGAGTGGGCAACCGGTGGCTTAGCTGATAAGAATTGGATAGCGGGGGGAGGGGTGAGGGCAATGGTGGGTGTTCAGTCCGTGGGTAGCATGGTTGATTGGATAAGGGAAATTTAACCCATAGAGGCCTCTAGTCCCTTAGCCATTCACATTTATGTCCACTCACCATGTATCTTGAGATTCAAAGGATCTTTAGAAACTCGTTTTCAAAAACGAGGGAGGCCGACATCCAAGTAAAAAGCGTGTCTCAGCATCAGCAGCGTCCCCAAAAGACCGCCATTCTGCCGCGAGCGCTCACTTATGTAGTGTCCCTGACCGCACGGACGCTGCCAACCGCTGGTGGGCGTGGAGGGCAGACCGTTACAACTGGGGAATATTTACAGTCAAGCGCCGGTCCTCGTCCACACCAAGAAGACGTGGAACATTGACACCCTGTTGGCGTTCGAATCCGAGCCTGTCTCGTTATTCGTACTTGTTAGGGCTGCATCAACTACGCTCTGTTCTGAAAGATCGACACGGCAAGCATTTCGTGAGGTTTCTGGGAGACCAATTTTAGCCGATTTCCTCTCCCTGAGTTCAGCGCAAAATCAGCGCAAAGTCGTTGTGGAACACCTTTTCCCCAAGCTGAGCACACGTGCGTAGCCAGACGCCTCAGTCGTCAAATGCCGGCCGGCTGAGGCTCATGGAGGCGTAATCCAATGTGACAACGGCAATCCATAATCCAGTTTGAGTACCGAAAGGTAGACTTTTACAGACAATACTTTCGACGCCAACATCCCGGTGTGTCCACACGATTTGAACTTTATTGAGAGGGATCGTTGAGCAGCGAACCGAGTGCTTTTTCAATTCATCTTTACCCAGTTGATCGCACTTGAGTTGCTCACGCATGTGTGGTTTCCAACAATAGGTCATGTTGAGCTCATCGTTAGAGGACAGTTTTGCATGAGTGTTGCAAGAAAGACGTTCGCGAGCAGTATTGATGCGAAACGGGATAGTTTAATTACGGCAGCACAAGTTACCAGAGGCGTGCCTAGCACAGGGTGCGGTGCTTGCGATGCTGCGGGCCGCCGAGAACATCGGGCTGGGCTGGGTCGGGTCGCATCAGTTCCCCAGACTCTTCGCGGGCCGCTCACCAACTCGTTCTCCGGCCAGCGGCATTCGGTGAATTTCTCCTTGCATTTTTTTCTCAGCATGAAATGGCACGGCTCGGTGTAATTGTAAATGGTAGAGTCATGGTACTCAATTCCAGCTGGCCATTTCCGTTCGTGGGCGTAGTCGTGCTATTGAATACAGATTATTTCGTTGCTGATGATTATAAGTTTTCCAACTATCAGTTCTGTAATCCCTACATTCAAATTTATCCTGACATCCATGGAGTGTCAAGTGGCGCGGAGGGAGTAGTAATTATGAGGAGGAGGCACGCTGGGTTGGTGAAATTGATTATTAACAATTAGATGCAGTTATCTTTGACCTTGTGTTTTCCAGCAGTCGATGTGAGGCAAGCAGCTGTTATCGGCCGGCAAAAATATCGGCAATGCATGGTTTGAGGTATTATTCGAGCAGAAGGGATTAAAAAGCGCCCTAATTTAGTTTGAAGATCCGCACCAGATATATGTCTAACCGATAACAACAATATGACAAAATTCGGCCTTCGGTTTTGAAGGCTTCGAAGCTTTTGCTGGTCGCTGTGCAAAACCGCGTGCTCGACTTGGCTTCGACTCGGCTATCGACTTTGCTTCTGAAGCCCCAGCCCTACTCAGAACCGAGCAACAGCTACTGTTTGGGCAGCGTCGGTGTTTGGATCGTGACGTCATAATGCCTGGGCGACCGATTTCCGAGCATCACGGCGTGGCCGTATTGACCAAACGAAACGAGTTGGAACCTTCGCCGCTATTCATCCGTCCGTTCGCTTGAAACAACGCGATTAGTTTGACGCTCCGTGCGGCAGTCTGCATGCATTACAAAACAAGTCGCCGGCACAAAAGTCCGGGTCACTTAAGATATGGTGCGCGATGGCGGTTGTCAGTGACAATTAGTGCTCCTGTCTCAAGGGTTTGTACTTGACTATGTGTTCAACCTAGAAGCAGGTCACCCAGGTACATTTGTAGTGGAGCTGGAGTTAGAATATACTGGCAATGCTCTTTGATAACGGATCGCGCAGTTTCTCACGATTCCGATGACAATTAAACTTTCATCACGGATTCTTTTTCCAGTAGCGAGTTATGGCCGAGTTCTTTTAAACGCGATCACGGCTTGTTTAATGTCAACATTTTGCCAGGAAGGTGACAACATATTTGATATGTGCAAATAAAAGAAAGCACATCGCAAAATTAGGTGCAGATTTGAGCAACAAACTTCGATATCAACATATGAATGGCGTAGCCAATACGATAAAATGTAGCAATGAGAACATAACTAACAAACACAAAAAGGAGGATATTCTTGATGCCAAATTAACATCACATCCAACACTGTTAACAACGGGTTATCCAGTTTGGCCATTAGGCAGCCTTCATCGACGTCGCTAGGCGGACAGCGGTTGACCATGGGCACCATGTAATGCGATGGGTTAAACGTACTGCAAATACGTGACAATTTACAACGTAAACGCCCCGCGACATCATAATCTACCTGCAAACCACTACGTCCAGGATTTCCATGTCCCGAACTGTTATTTCAGCATCACTTACGAAGGGCATCTTATTGGCTATAGTAGTATAGTCCTACTGTTCTCCAGTAGTTAAGTTCATAAAAATATAGGTATTTTCGCATAGTAACTTAGTTCAGCCCAGGCCGACTGTCCAATAGTTAACTATCGGTAGCCTGCAGGTGACGTCATAGACAGCAGTGCTACGCTGGATAAAGGTACGGCGAGGTAGTGTAAGGTGGTTACCTCGACAACTTGTTGTCATCTTTTTGTTGGTTGGTGCACCTGTTGGTGCATAGCATTCTGGCATGGTAGGCATCATGAAAGCTTCGCTTGGTGGAAGGGTTCGCGCTATGATTATGAAATGGGTGTGTTGTGTTTTTTGACGTGGCTTTCTTATAGAAGTGAGCCCAACACTTCTAAATATCACTTGGAACCTACTGGGTAGGTGCAGGCCGTCTCATCTTTCAATTTCACAGACATCTTATCTCGAGCATGGAGTCTCATAAGTGACAGTACAATAGCAAGTTATATATTGTACCGTTCTTATCTACAATGTTATTTTCCCCTCGGGCAATCTTATCCGGATGGAAGTTTGTCGAGACACTTCATAAGCCTGGGAACAGAATGCCGTGCACAGAACGACAGATATTTCAATCGGTGGAATTGTTCCTACAAACCAACTCTGTGACGGCAAAACTCAGTGACTGTACCGTCCGAAGATCCAAGTGAGGTATCCTGCACATTGGACCTGCATATTGCACAACATTCAAAGGCTCCGAGAAAACTATACCGTCGACGATCTGCAACGAGTGAGAAAGGTAAAAACCCGTCCACCAGAATAAAATGCTGAGCCGGTGAAATTCCGCAGCCGAGAGCTCCATGAAGCACAGTCGTCTGTGTTCGCAAGAGCTCGAACACCCACCTGTCAACGCCCAGAGTATTCCACCACAAAATTTGAAATCCTACCCGTGCAAAGAGGGTAAGGACATTTTCTGTCTGACACCGATAGGGAAGTGACGGCCCGAATGTGTCGGTAGTAATCGGCCGGTGATAGGGAAGTGACGACCCGAATGTGCCGGTGGTAATCAGGCAGTGATAGGGAAGTGACGACCCGAATGTGCCGGTGGTAATCAGGCGGTGATAGGGAAGTGACGACCCGAATGTGCCGGTGGTAATCAGGTGGTGAATCCAGATTAAGTCTGCAATGGACCAAGCTGCATTTTTAGTTTAGTTTTTGGACAAGGTGCCTCTCTACCCCAGTGATACTGTGAACTGGCAATCACCTCTGAAGAAGCAAATGCCCCGAACTCATGTCGCCCAGATGCCTTGCTGAGAGCAAAATGGACTGCTTGGGTTTCCATGACTTCACCTGACAACTGGACCCTTTCGGTTCCAGACCGTCGACGGAAAGGTGTCCAAATTAAGTCAGGACACTCTGCACTCTGCACTCTGCACTATGGTGACACTGCAAGCCAGTCACCATTCGTCGAAACCGACGTGTTAACTTCAATAGACAATGGTACCAGCAAGATGAAGCCACGTCTCCTACTACCAACAATAACATTAGGGGCACTGATGCGGCCCCCACAAGCTGCTTCGATGCTCTGAGCTCACTGGCATTAGGGGCACTGACGCGGACCTACAAGCTGTTTGATGCTCTGAGCTCACTGGCATTAAGGGCACTGACGCAACAAGCTGTTCTGACGCTCTGAGCTCACTGGCATTAAGGGAACTGACGCGGACCTACAAGCTGTTCTGATGCTCTGAGCTCTCTGGAATTAGGGGCACTGACGCGGACCTACAAGCTGTTCCGATGCTCTGAGCTCTCTGGCATTAGGGCACTGACGCGGACCTACAAGCTGTTCTGATGCTCTGAGCTCACTGGCATTAAGGGCACTGACCGCAACAAGCTGTTCTGATGCTCTGAGCTCACTGGCATTAAGGGCACTGACGCAACCAAGCTGTTCTGATGCTCTGAGCTCACTGGCATTAAGGGCACTGACCGCAACAAGCTGTTCTGATGCTCTGAGCTCTCTGGCATTAAGGGAACTGACGCGGACCTACAAGCTGTTCTGATGCTCTGAGCTCTCTGGAATTTAGGGGCACTGGCCGCGGACCTACAAGCTGTTCCGATGCTCTGAGCTCTCTGGAATTAGGGGACACTGACGCGGAGCTACAAGCTGCTCTGATGCTCTGAGCTCTCTGGCATTAGGGGCACTGACGCGGACCTACAAGCTGTTCCGATGCTCTGAGCTCGTCTGCATTAGGGCGCTGACAAGGACCTACAAGCTGTTCGATGCTCTGGCTCTCTGGAATTAGGGACACTGACGCGGAGCTACAAGCTGCTCTGATGCTCTGAGCTCTCTGGCATTAGGGGCACTGGCGGGACCTACAAGCTGTTCCGATGCTCTGAGCTCTCTGGCATTAGGGGCGCTGACAAGGACCTAAAGCTGTTCCGATGCTCTGAGCTCACTGGCATTAAGGGCACTGACGCGGACCTACAAGCCGTTCTGATGCTCTGAGCTCTCTGGTATTAGGGGCACTGACGCGGACCTACAAGCTGCTCTGGTGCTCTGAGCTCTCTGCATTAGGGGCACTGACGCGGACCTACAAGCTGCTCTGATGCTCTGAGCTCTCTGGCATTAGGGGCACTGACGCGGACCTACAAGCTGTTCCGATGCTCTGAGCTCTCTGGCATTAGGGGCACTGACACGGACCTACAAGCTGCTCTGATGCTCTGAGCTCTCTGGCATTAGGGGCACTGGCGCGGACCCACAAGCTGCTCCGATGCTCTGAGGTCTCGGCATTAGGGGCACTGACGCGGACCTACAAGCTGCTCGATGCTCTGAGCTCTCTGGAATTAGGGGCACTGGCGCAGACCCACAAGCTGTTCTGATATCCTGTAAGCTCTCTGGCATTAGGGGAACTTTTTATGTAGCTAAGTCATGCATATTACAGGAGCCCGCCACCGGGGGCAGACCCGTCGCCTTCTGGTTTACGATGTTGTTGTGAATGCTGTGCACCATTAGTGTGCGCTCGTAGCTGGCCTGTTGTGGACTTGGATCGATGCGAAATGTCCTGGTGCACTGACGTCACCAAATCTAGAAACTTTCGGGCACCTTGCAGGTTCAGGTCACGAAACGGCTCTTAGGTCCAAAGGACACAGCGCCCCTCTGAGGGTGATGCTGTTGTGTTGTTGGGTCTACCGAGTGTTCCAGATGGCGATTTGCTACAGGATACAAGCCAGCTGATAAGCTGACTTCAGTAATTGATGGCATTTGCGCTGTATTCGGTTGGCTAGAGCCTGGTATTGGGCAGTGACGTGTCTCTGAGACGCCACGCCCTGGCTTCGCCTGTTCACACTTAAGTCGGGTCGAGTGAACAAGCAACTTACGCATTATGAGCGCTTGAGCAAATTTAATTCCTTTCAAACCCAGCCCTAATTGACACGACCTTGCGGCGTGTCGAGCCCCTAGGGAGATCTGGGGCACGCATAACCGCCACAGGTAGGTTAAGGTCCGATGAGTCACAGTATTCCTGCTTGTGGATTAGAACTTCTCGCGGTTACAGTTGCTGATCACATCTCGCAGTGATGTAGTCTGTGAACAACTGGATCCGGCAAAAGTTCTTGGAAAGATGTATTGTGCACATGAAGGACAACAAAGACCTAAGCGTTGGCGCTCCATGGTGCCTGCAAGGTGTCTTCCTTCCTACCTTTTTATATCAGTTTGTCCGTGCTACGGGGTAGCTGTGAATGCGCGATTGCAATGAAACGACAAAAAGTAAACTTATTATTCGTGTATCTATATTTTTCGCAAGGAAGAAAAATAGTGCATGAGCCGAATAACGGACTGGTAACTGTACTGCAATATTTTAAGAGCCATCTGAACCGGACAAAGACATCGTGGTGACAACAGCTTTCTTCCTGTTCGTCGTACTGTGGCATGCTTCATGGACATGCAACGGCTGCCGTGCGTATGATTTATTCAATAGTTCAGTTCACGTACCACTCACGTAATAAGTCTGACTTGCATACATGATATACAATGAGCAGTGCTTGACATTGATGCTCGAGACATTCATGTGACTTTGATGAGAGCTTTGACATTGTATGCAGTGAATAAACGTTTTCATCTCCATTATGTGTGCTTTACGTATAAACGATTGGTTGAAAAACTCTGCATGAGGGCTTCGATCATCTTATTCCTGGTTCTCTATTTATCCTAATTCTTTACCGATCAAAATAGAGCATTCCGTCCCAAAAGACTATCGTTAAATGGATAAAATAGAGCATCGATTTTCATTCTGAATTGTGAACAACCGGAAAACAAAACAGAAGCGCTTTCTTAAACAAAACAAAAAACGACGTCAACAATCACAGGTCGATCCAGGCTGATGCCCGCTACAGCCCTTCCCCGCACATTCGGCTTCCTGAAGAGCCGCGCCGAAGGCCGCTGCTATGGGTTCTCACAGTCCCATACCATTGGGTTTGCTCAATCGACCGTCCCAGTCCACACGGCGACGGGCGGACGAACGGGCATAACAAGTCGCCCACGCTCCGCGCTGCCACGGCGCAATGGAGCCAACGGGCGCCGTCTGGCGACAGCTGGGTCTGTTTGCGTCATTAAAGGCAGCGGCCCGAGTCACACGATCTTTCTGCGATTTGCGTCATCGTTGGGCAGCGAGCCATGCGAATTATCTGCACAGACGCGAACTTACTGCAGGCCTGTACAGGCTGCCACACCGGCTCCGCATCGATCGGCGCTAACAGTATCAAAGTTCTATTTATAACTTCTAGGCAACCGACTCATGAGCGCCCGAGCTCCCACCGAACAGTTCTGCTGCTGTTGGGCCATCTTTTTCAACCCTGTAATGGTCTGGCTAACCGGCATAAATGCACATGTTCGAGGCGCATGTTCGAGGCGCATGTTCGAGGCGCATGTGCGGTTATGTCCGAGTGAGTAGCTTTGCCATCACAGCCTGGCCATGCCAAATCTAAGATCAGCCTATGAGGGGGGTTAGATATCATTAGCTGGGTGGGCATGGTCTGCATATGCCGATGACAACATCCATCCACAGCCGCTGTTTTCAAACGCCGATTCTGATAGGCTTCTGCCGACCAGCCGCTTCCTCACGGCACCATCGGCGCCAAATCCGCAAAACCCCCTCTGACGACGTCAACCACTTGATCAAATTTCGCACCTCTCCCCACGCCCCCATCATCCCAGCAGCGCCGCGGTTAGCCTTAGTCGCCGCCATCTCCACCGTCTCCTCCGTCGTCTCCTCCGGTGTCGCCGCCCGCCCATACCGACGGCTGGCCGCCGCGCTCCCCGTCAAGTCGGCCGGCTGCGTCTTGGGCCGAGTTTACAGCATTCCCGGCTGCGTCTTTGGCCGAGTTCATGGCATCTCCAGCCGTGTCTTTAGCCGAGTTCATGGCATCTCCAGCCGCGTCTTTAGCCGAATTCATGGCATCTCCAGCCGCGTCTTTAGCCGAGTCCAGGGCACCCCCAGCCGCTTCTTTAGCCGAGTTTACAGCGTCCCCAGCCGCGTCTTTAGCCGAATTTACCGCATCCCAGCCGCGTTCTTGGCAGAGTCCATAGCATTGCCAGCCGCATCTTTGGCTGAGTCCATAGCATTGCCAGCCGCGCCCTTTGGCTTGTCCCATGGCGTCACTAGCTCCTGCTCTGATGCCACCGAAGGCTCCGCTGGCGGCCTCCGAGCCGTTCTGCTTCAGTTTATCCAGCTGGGAGCAGCGGCTGACCCAGCAGGCCCCCACCGCCGCCCGAGAACGGGTTGGACGGGATGAGCTTCGGCGGCCGGGTTGACCCCGCCTGCGGGGAAATCAGAGTGTCAGGACACCTTTTCACGGCAGCGGAAGGTCAGTGTGTCCATGCCACATGGTGAGGTGTTCAGGACACCCTTTGTCACGGCAGCAGGCAGGGAGGGGAGTGTCAGTGTGTCCGTGCCACATGGTGAAGGTGTCAGGACACCTTTTTCACAGGCCAGCGGAAGGTCAGTGTGTCCATGCCACATGGTGAAGGTGTCAGGACGCCTTTTGTCAACGGCAGCGGGGGGGGGGGGATGGTGAATGGTGTCAGGACACCTTTGTCACGGCAGCGGGGGGGAGTGTCAGCGTGTCCGTGGCCACATGGTGAAGGTGTCAGGACACCTTTTTTTCACGGCTAGCGGAAGGTCAGTGTGTCTATGCCACATGGTGCAGGCGTCAGGACACCTTTGTCACGGCAGGGGGGGGGGGAGTGTCAGTGTGTCCGTGCCACATGGTGAAGGTGTCAGGACACCTTTTTTCACGGCAGCGGAAGGTCAGTGTGTCCATGCACATGGTGAAGGTGTCAGGACACCTTTGTCACGGCAGCGGGGGGAGTGTCAGTGTGTCCGTGCCACATGGTGAAGGTATCAGGACACCTTTGTCACGGCAGCGGGAGGTCAGTGTGTCTATGCCACATGGTGCAGGTGTCAGGACACCTTTGTCACGGCAGCGGGAGGGGGAGTGTCAGTGTGTCCGTGCCACATGGTGAAGGTGTCAGGACACCCTTTTCACGGCAGCGGGAGGTCAGTGTGTCCGTGCGACATGGTGCGGGTGTCAGGACACCTTTGTCACGGCGGCGGGAGGTCAGTGTGTCCGTGCGACATGGTGCGGGTGTCAGGACACCTTTGTCACGGCAGCGGGAGGTCAGTGTGCCCGTGCCACATGGTGCGGGTGTCAGGACACCTTTGTCACAGCGGCGGGAGGTCAGTGTGTCCGTGCCACATGGTGCGGGTGTCAGGGCACCTTTGTCACGGCAGCAGGGAGGGGAGTGTCAGTGTGTCCGTGCGACATGGTGCGGGTGTCAGGACACCTTTGTCACGGCGGCGGGAGGTCAGTGTGCCCGTGCCACATGGTGCGGGTGTCAGGACACCTTTGTCACAGCGGCGGGAGGTCAGTGTGTCCGTGCCACATGGTGCGGGTGTCAGGACACCTCTGGGCCCGAAGAGGTGAGGTCACGTCAGTGGCATGTTCCCAAACCACGCTCTTATACTTCGCTACCACTGGCTTCAGATCGAGTGCATCTTTTTCTGAATTTCACAGAAGTCCTAAATGAATCGGCTTTTGCTCCCACCAGGACCTGCAGATGAATGCAGGCACAAATTGGCGTAAATGTTCCCAGTGACTGCCGCGTGAAATTAGTGAAGAAGGTACCAATAACCATGCCTGTTGCAGGTAATCCCATCGTTTTATTCGGGTTTGTGTGTGGCTGTGCGTTTCCATGTTTCAATTTCTTTAACCATCCAGCCGAAAGGGCCTCCCTAAATACAGTTTAGGGTAGCAGTGACGTGTCGCCGCGCAGCGTATGAACACACCGATGCAATTTTGTTCATGTTCTGCGCGGCGCGGCGTTCGCACACACGAGAGAATAATTGTTATACGCAGCGCTCAAGGCGCGTATCACTGCAACGTTGAAATGTCGCCGGCATCCGTGTGACGAAATAGCATCAGTTGAACAATTGGTTAAAAAATACGTAAGAGTGATACCAAGTGCTTATTTGGAGAAATATAAAGGAAGCCCTAATGAGAACAAATAATTCGTAAAATTTATTTCATGTCATTTTATCAAAGGAGAGGAGCAGATTCGGAACGCCACTTTGAAGGGAAGAGGGGGCAATACCGGCTTGGGAGCCAAATCCAAAATGGTGTCTTGATTTTCAAAACCCGACTGTATTTTACCTTCAAATTATCCCAAAGACTGTTCTAAGACAAACTACCCTCTGGAAAAGCTACTTGGATTTTCTTCAAAGTCCAGAGATCTGACATTTGTGGTCCGACTTCCATCACTTTGGGCGGACCATTGCCCGATGTTGGGTGGACCATTGCCCGGTGTTGGGCTGACCATTGCCCTGTGTTGGGCGGACCACTACCCTGTGTTGGGCGGACCATTGCCCGGTGTTGGGCGGACCATTGCCCGGTGTTGGGCGGCCATTGCCCGGTGTTGGGCGGACCATTACCCGGTGTTGGGCTGACCATTGCCCGGTGTTGGGAGGACCATTGCCCGGTGTTGGGCGGACCATTGCCCGGTGTTGGGCGGACCATTGCCTGGTGTTGGGCGGACCATTACCCGGTGTTGGGCGGACCATTGCCCAGTGTTGGGCGGCCATTGCCCGGTGTTGGGAGGACCATTACCCGGTGTTGGGCGGACCATTACCCGGTGTTGGGCGGACCATTACCCGGTGTTGGGCGGACCGCTGCCCGGTGACTGCAATCCCCGGCATATCCCCTTGATAAAGGACTTCACGGCCTGCGTCAGCCCATTGGGACACAAACACAGCGGGCATCACGTGGGCTTGAATGCAGATTTGGCAGCACCGCAAGATGCGTGCTGCCAGAAGTATCACCCAATCGTACTGGTTGTGCTGCCGTTGGTCTCAGCTTACTGTAGTGGTCTAGCGTTCGTGCAGCAACTATCTGACTTAATTAGCTGCAACTTTTCATTGCGCTGCAGTTGTCTACCAAGACTTAAGTTCAGCGGAAAGCTCTTTATTACTTTTCATGATTTAGAATTTAGGTCTTCAAGAATGTCGGGGAAAATGGAAAGATAACAGCTGGGTTCAGCCGATATATTACAACATAGGAATTGACAGTGACTGGCGCCGGGCATATGGCTGAGACACCACGAGAAGTACGTGAATTAGGCAAGATTATTCTATCTGTGAAGTCCCCTAGATGATTGACTGTTGTCATGTGCGGCAATTTAGGGAAGATACGGGAACGAGGCATGTACACAAATTTCAGTTTGCAATTTAGTTGTTGAAATATGCCATTAGGTTATCAAGCTGCTACGTGTGCGTAACCATTTCCGAAATGTTCCGGAGTTGTGCGGTTGGGGTAAAGTTCGAATTACCCCATCTCTTACTGCCACTACCACCATATTAGCCACAATGATGCAACACGTAAAACTCACGCTCGTACACACACACACACACACACACACACACACACACACACACACACACACACACACACACACACACACACACACACACACACACACACACACACACACACACACACACACACACACACACACACACACACAACACACACACACACACACACACACACACACACACACACACACACACACACACACACACACACACACACACACACACACACACACACACACACACACACACACACACACATATTATATATATATATATATATATATATATATATATATATATAACACGCTGCGGATAATACAAATTTTAGTGTATGCTGACCGACCGCATTGGCTTGTCGGGCCGCCATGGTATGACGACGGTTTCTGTGACTGCGATGGAGCGTGGGCCGGGGTGAGCGGCTCCGCGGCCGGGGTGAGCTACAGTGACTGCGGTTGAGCGTGGGCGGGGGTAAGCGGCTCCGCGGCCGGGGTGATCTACAGTGACTGCGGTTGAGCGTGGGCCGGGGTGAGCGGGTCCGCGGCCGGGGTGAGCTGCGCCGGCTGCTGGCAGCGCGTCACCGGCAGAGCGGTGACCGCCGACGGATCGCTGGCTCCGGTGTCCTTTAACCGCCGACGCAGGTAAGAGCGTTGCAGCACTCTCTGACCGACATCTGCCGTTCTTTCCCACCCGTCGCTTCAGATTTCATCACCTAAACGGCCTGGCATTCAGAACAAGCTGCGTGCATCAGTCACAAGCTGGCTTGGGTGCCCCCTCCCCCTGGCAGAGCCCCACCAGAGCGTCTGCACACTGCCGGAAGAAAGCTGGCTTGGGTGCCCCTCCCCTGGCGGGAGCCCCACCAGAGTGCCCGCATACTACCGAAAAGAAGCTGGTTTGAGTGCTCCCTCCCCTGGCGGGAGCCCCACCAGAGCGTCTGCACACTGCCGAAAGGAAGCTGGTTTGAGTACTCCCTCCTCCTGGCGGGAGCCCCACCAGAGCGTCTGCACACTGCCGAAAGGAAGCTGGTTTGAGTACTCCCTCCTCCTGGCGGGAGCCCCACCAGAGCGCCAGCGCACTGCCGAAAGGAAGCCGGTGTGAGTGCCCCCTTCCCTGGCGGGAGCCCCACCAAAGCGCCTGCATACCGCCGAAAGGAAGCTGGTTGAGTGCAAAAAGCCGGCTACTTGCATTTCGTTGCGCAAATTTTAAGGACGTTGCCGAAAACGATGGCGTGGCGCACAGGCGCTAGTCGCACCTATCTTCACGCGTCCCTGTTCCCTATCGTTGCCTCTAAAGGCCAATCGTGCCGGAAAAGCGTGACAGAGCGTGCCATGCGGCAGCCATCGGACGTCCGTCAGCGCCTGTCCAGACGACGTGGACCGGGTCCCAGCCCTGCCGCTCGCAGCCCGCGGCAGTAATAAAGGTCGTGAACAGCGCACTAGGTCCGGACTGACGGCGGATTGGGCAGCTTTCTACCCAAGCTTCAGCTATCGCTTATTTTTGAAACGCGATAAAAAAAACTTAATGAAATCTGTTGCGGCTTAGAAATTCCATGATGCAAAACTCGGTGTGCGGAGTCTTATTGACGACACCGGCTTATTAACTGACATGATACTAAGTGGTTACTCCATTCAGCTTTTGTCAGATGACTCGATTCCGGCCCAAGAAACTGAGGCTCAAAGCCTTGATTTAGAGTAAAGCCAACGAAGAGGGTTTCCTCTAGCATCAGCGCCAATAATTTAGGTCATTGACGGTGAGGAGTTTGTAAACACGGAATTGCGTTTCAGCTCGATGTGTGCCGCAAATTCCTGTCTGCTGCTCTGCATGGGCTTGTTGCACCAGGCGGTCATTGGCATGTCCGGACCAAGGATGGATGCATGTCTAAATCAGTATTGCAGTGCGGCGTCTAATTTGTGAATTGCTCCATGTCCTGAGTTCTTTAGAAATGCCGTATTCGTATCTTACAGTTATAGTACAGCTGTAACAAACTGCATGCTGACTACCTGAAACGTATCCAATGGCGAGCACATGGTACAGATGTACACTGGGGCATCACTCCGAAAACATTTACACGCCAGTGAGTACAGGTGCACACCAGGCACAGGCAGGTACACGCCAGTGAGTACAGGTGCACACCAGGCACAGGCGGGTACACGCCAGTGAGTACAGGTGCATACCAGTCACCCCTGCCACACACCCTTGCCGATTGCAGGCACGTTTTTAAATCCAGACAATGGATGACAGCGGCTTGAGGCAACTCACGGCTAGTGAACCGAGAACAGAACATCGCTCGAACTCGATCATCCCGTACTGCTAGTGAGCCGAGAACAGAACACCGCTCGATCTCGATCACCCCGCTTTGCTAGTGAGCCGAGAGCAGAACACCGCTCGATCTCGATCACCCCGCACTGCTAGTGAGCCGAGAACAGAACACCGCTCGATCTCGATCACCCCGCACTGCTAGTGAGCCGAGAACAGAACACCGCTCGATCTCGACCCCCGCAGTTGAGGCGCAGGCGCCCACTTTATCCACGAGTGGAACTGTGTAGCATCAGCCACTATGCCTTATCCACTAGTGAAACTGCGTAGCATCAGCCACTATGCTTTATCCACTAGTGAAACTGCGTAGCATCAGCCACTATGCTTTATCCACTAGTGAAACTGCGCCCTACCAGCCACTATGCTTTATCCACTAGTGAAACTGCGTAGCATCAGCCACTATTCTTTATCCACTGGCGAAAACTGCGCACGACCAGCCACTATGCTTTATCCACTAGTGAAACTGCGTGGCATCAGTCACTATGCTTTATCCGCCAGTTAAACTGCGTAGCATCAGCCACTATGCTTTATACATTAGTGAAACTGCGTAGCATCAGCCACTATGCTTTATCCCGGTGTCCCCAGTTGTTTGCTCCCCTCCCTGACCCGCTCTCCCCGACCTGATGTGGCTGATGACCTCACCTACGTCCTCCCCTCCCATCCGTGACCTAATCTAACCGGTGACCTCACCTGCGCCCTCTCCCCCCTTCGTCACTTTGTCTGGCTGGTGACCTCCCCTGCGTCCTCCCCTCACATTCGTGACCTTTTCTAGCCGGTGACCTCGCCTGCGTCCTCCCCTCCCATTCGTGACCTTTTCTAGCCGGTGACCTCACCTGCGTCCTCTCCTCACATTCGTGACCTTTTCTAGCCGGTGACCTCACCTGCGCCCTCTCCCCCCTTCGTCACTTTATTTGACTGGCGACCTCCCCTGCGTCCTTCCCGTCCACTCGTGACCTTTTCTAGCCGGCGGCCTCACCTGCGTCCTCCCCCCCCCCCACTCGTGACTTTTCTAGCCGGTGACCTCACCTGCGTCCTCCCCTCCCATTCGTGACCTTTTCTAGCCGGTGACCTCACTGCGTCCTCCCCTCCGTTGGCCGTGGCCCCAGGTTGTCTGGAGCCGGGACCCGGTGACACCACACCGCCGGCGTCGCTGCTGGCGCACACACCCATGCTGTCGGACCTCAGGTCACGCGAACACTGACCCCGCCGGCTCGGCCGCGGCAGGCGCCGCCATTGATTGGACTGGAATGTGGCCGCCACGGCGGCGGCGCTCACAAACAGAGCACGTGAATAATGGACACCACTGGGGGCGGCGAACGACGATGGGGAGGGGGGGGGGGGGGCACCCGCTCACCAGCCTTCGGTGTTGGTGTGGTGGCGCCAAAAGCCTGGTAAGGGCACATGGTGCGTGCTCGGTGCGATTTAAACAGGCTTATTTGGATTTGGCTCACGTGGTCGGCACGTTCACATTTCGTGTGGATCGTCAGTGTTGCGTGGGATTCTGAACCCCATGAGGCACTGATCCCTTCATTCAAGGCGCTCCCTCGTGATTTGGTGACAGCGGCCACTTCATAAATTGGAGCTAGCGCGAGGCCTCGCGGCAAATGTTATTCAAATCTTATGTTAGATGGATACGGATTTGGATTCGGATTTAGTATTCGAATATATCTAAAAATGTTTTGAACCTTTGCATTAAAATCTTAAGCCAATGCAGTGTCGATAACACAAAGAACGGAGGAAGACCTAGTTGGATGTAAAACCAACATGGCATGTTACATTTCGTTTAAAAGAAGGAAATGTGAGCCGAGAAAATATTGAGCACATTTGATAACTTATTTGTATGATGACCTTTGGGATGCAGTGCATTTCTCTCAACTTTAAACCCTGAGTGACGGCTTGACTGTTTATTGTGACGATTCGAAGATTCACAACTTTCAAATCTATCCAAATCCACGCCAAATTTGAATCATGCTGCTTTGAGTCCCCATCTCCAGTCAGGGCATACCGTGAAGCTGGGGCTCAATATCAGTATTATGCAACCTATGATGTCCCACGCGTCAGTATCTTACGACGCTCATTTGCGGGCTGGTGCTTGATCTCAGTTGGGTGAAATCTGTTCTGAATCCAAACCAAATAAAATGGATCCGAATCCGGATCTGATCTGATCCGGGTCTCGGGGCAGACAGTAAATGAATAAGCAGTGATATGCGTGCTATGTGTATGTCAATGCACACAATGTGTGTGAATGCATAAATTCACCTCGCCCAGAATCAGAGCCTTTTAGTTAATTGTAATGGGTGGAAAAACGCAAGCACTTTACCAACTGCCCATTGAAGCAAACGGAACATGCAACTAGCGTTTCGCAAAACGATTTGTAAATGGATGTCCTCGTGTACGAATCGTAATACCTCTGAGCCATTTCGAGACATCGGCAGGCTCGGGGTAATGGGTAAACATTCTTGCATTTCAAAGTGGTGATTTTTGGGTTCTTGACAACTCCAGCGTCGCAAACCTAGCCCTTTAAATCCCGTAACCTGAAGAGATGATTCACAAATTTGCATACCTATCTAATGATAGCTGATCATGGCCAAGCTGATCTTGTCATTGGGATTGGCAAGCTGGCGATGATATCACAAGATTGTGGCTGAGCATTTTGTGAACCAGCTTATTTTAGTGGAATCAAATGTACCCGGATTCTGCTGGAAACTGTAAGGACCGCTTCCGACTCTGATTCGACCGAGCAGTCTATCAACCAAACCCAATTCAGGCCAAACCAAGATCGATTCCGGAATTTGATCTTAGTTCGCCGGAGCCAAGCACAAGTCTGTCAATTTGAGCCAATAGATTATTTGCTAAGGGTGCTAGTCGTGTCTTTGGGTCTCTCGGAGCCCTATATCGAGCTTCTCAGATCCCGCTCCTTCTAAGTCTCACCACATATCATGGTGATTGGCCTCCGCCAAGACCGTCGACTCTCCGCTGCAGGCCTGAACCGCCTCCATACCGCCATATTGACATTTTTCATTCGTACGTGTGCTTGCTTACCGAACCATGAACAAGTTTTCTTGCAGCTCGGCGTATTTTTCAGCATTACAATTATACATTGCACCGAACTTGCGTAATATCGCGTATTGCGTCTTAAGCGGGTACGCGCCGCAGGCAGAATATTCTCCTTGAGAGGGCTTCAAATCTTAAAGGGCTGCCAATCAGAATCCCGTCTGAAACCTCTTTGACCGCGCGGTTGAGGCGAGATGGGCGGGGGGGGGGCAGGTGCCGGGTGGGTTGCCTCGTGACCTAGGGTGAGGAATATTGCGGTAACAGTCATAAAGCGTTACAAAGCGTCAACTGTCACAAAACGTAACGTCCGCCGTCACAAAGCGTAGTGCCAGTGCTGTTCAAACCTTATTATCGCATTTGGCTCCTGAATTGAATGCCCAAATCACGGACCTCATCAAGACGCACTACTGTTCGTATGAGTACACTTCACACCCATACCCACACACCCACTCACACACCCACCCACACCCACACACACTCACACCCACACCCACACCCACACACACATATAAATATATATATATATATATATATATATATATATATATAATGTTAGCAGTGCCATCCTTAACGCGACTTTTGATCCCGTGCGGCTAACAGTTTGTTGACTCGTCGCCTGAGCAGAAGCGCCTGTGATGGCAATGATGGCGGCGGAAGCCGCGAAAGTCGACAGAAGCCCAACGGTGCGACTTTCAAAAGCCATGATGCTGATGAGCGCTCTCAGAGCCTGCAAATACTCCGTTCGGCATAGCTGGTAACGATGACTCTCAGACTCATGACTCTCAGGAGCGGCCCTCTGCATCAGTGAGTGCATCCTAAACATTGAAGCTGGGTAGCCGCGGTGATGTTCCGAACGTTTTCCTTCTTCTTGAGTTGTGTTTTTGCTGGCAGGGAGCATTTGACGGTAGCTCATTTGACGGTAGCTCAATTGTTCGACGGCAGCTCAATGATTTGACGGCAGCTTGATGATTTGACGGAGCTCAATGACTTGACGGCAGCTCGATGATTTGACGGCAGCTCGATGATTTGACGGTAGCTTGATGATTTGACGGCAGCTCGATGATTTGACGGCAGCTCAATGATTTGACGGCAGCTCGATGATTTGACGGCAGCTCGATGATTTGACGACAGTTCAATGATTTGACGGCACCTCGATGATTTGACGGCAGCTCGATGATTTGACGACAGCTCAATGATTTGACGGCAGCTCGATGATTTGACGGCAGCTCGATGATTTGACGGCAGTTCACGCGTAATGCGTTTGCAGCACGGTGCCTGATATGGAGATGCAAGGACTATTTTCTCCGATTGAGTCAGGTCGGAGACAGACATGGTGAGTGGTGTAATTGTATCTCTCTAATTGTAATATATAAGTTATATCCCACACTTAAATGAGCTAAAGATGATATGCCTGAGCTCATTTTGTGCTGACATAGGTTATGTATCGCACTGCTGTAGGTAAAACTGAGTTACGAAACCTGAAGTCAAGTGAACAATAGGTCACCATTTCGCAATAAAGCAAGAGGAGAGATAAATGTACTAATTTGGATCCCAAAGTGACCAAGTCTGTGACGTTCCCTTTATCCTTGTAGGAGGAAGACTGTTGAACGCCCTCTGTCGCAGCCTCCTCAAAATGCCAGGTTGATGCAACTCTTGAACCGTAGGTCGGGTTCAGGTGAAAATCTCACAGGCTAGTTTGGGTCGTCAGATAGTCTTAAATACATGTTTTTAAGACAATCTGATAGACGAGGCTTAGGATGTTGTCCATGTGCGTTAAAATGCCCAAAATCCTAACATGGTCACCAATGGACATCACAAATGCATGCATTTGAAACTTATGCAAGCTTGACTTATCTTCAAGGCAGTGCTTCAGAACGTCTAGATTTGTACTCAGGTTTGCTGCCAAACCAGCCAGGTTCGGGATGCTCGCCTGGTCTCTCGAGTGCACGTCTGATTGGGCTTGGAGAGCTCTCTGGTCGAGCTTTGGAGGTTCTGCACTGCGGTTTGTCCGCGGCGACCGTTTATCTGACCGCTGGACATCCGTGTACTATGAAGACGCCCGGCTGTAGCACCCGGGCTCCCCATACGTCTGGGCTTGATATTTGTCTCGAGCTAGGCGCCCTAAATACCTGAACGGAGGCATGTTACCTACGCTTGTGTCCGTATATGTACCTACGCGGCTTGTTGACTACCCTGCTACGTTTATGGACGCGCTATTATCTAGGACTGGGGTGGACTTCCACCTGCGTAAGCGGGTGCCACTCTTCTCATTGTAAGAGTCCCCCCACGGACGAAATTTGGAGACGTTTTCCCATGACGCCTTGGGCGCAGGTGCCTCACAGTCCTTGGGACGGAGCACTGCAGTGCGTTGCAGTGAATTGGAAATCATCTACTTGAGTTTGGGGCGCCTCTTTTGTTCGACTGGAGGAAGGGGCCACCCTCACCAGGACTTGGAACGCCAATGGACTTGGATCTCGGGTGCACCATTTTACAACTTAAAGCCGGTTGATATTGAACGACTTGGTGATAGCCGGACCGACTGACATTTTCCGCCACACTATTCGGGCTGCACCGTTTCGACTGACTTTACGATTTGCCATATCAACGGCGGGGCTTGTCACCTCATGCGAGCTGCAAGGCTCCAACGGTTCCTGATAGACCGATACTACGTCTTCGGCTTTACTTTGCCTGCTGTTCCAGCGTCTAACCCCGCCTGGGCGCGTGCTCCTTCGCACCCGGACGGCGCTCGCCCGAGGCAGCCGGCGGTCCTCGGCCGACAGGGCCCGGTCCTGTCGACACCGGTCGGACGGGGCCCGCCGAGGCAGCCGGCGGTCCTGGGCGGAAAGGGCCCGGTCCTGTCGACACCGGTCGGACGGCGCTCGCCGGGGCAGCCGGCGGTCCTCGGCGGAAAGGGCCCGGTCCTGTCGACACCGGTCGAGCGGCGCTCGCCGAGGCAGCCGGCGGTCCCCGGCCGACAGGGCCCCGGTCCTGTCGACACCGGTCGAGCGGCGTCGCTGAGGCAGCCGGCGGTCCCCGGCCGATAGGGCCCGGTCCTGTCGACACCGGTCGGACGGCGCTCGCCCGGGGGCAGCCGGCAGTCCCCGGCCGATAGGGCCCGGTCCTGTCCACCGGTCGGACGGGGCTCGCCCGGGGCAGCCGGCGGTCCTCGGCCGACAGGGCCCGGTCCTGTCGACACCGGTCGGACGGGGCTCGCCCGGGGCAGCCGGCGGTCCCCGGCCGATAGGGCCCGGTCCTGTCGACACCGGTCGGACGGCGCTCGCCCGGGGCAAGCCGGCGGTCCCCGGCGGAAAGGGCCCGGTCCTGTCGACACCGGTCGGACGGCGCTCGCCCGGGGCAGCCGGCGGTCCTCGGCCGACAGGGCCCCGGTCCCTGTCGACACCGGTCGAGCGGCGCTCGCCGAGGGCAGCCGGCAGTCCCCGGCCGACAGGGCCGGTCCTGTCGACCACCGGTCGGACGGCGCTCGCCCGGGGCAGCCGGCGGTCCTCGGCGGAAAGGGCCAGGGTCCTGTCGACACCAGTCGGACGGCGCTCGCCCGAGGCAGCCGGCAGTCCCCGGCCGACAGGGCCCGGTCCTGTCGACACCGGTCGAGCGGCGTCGCTGAGGTCGGTATCCAGTACACAGCGCACGGCACACATGGCCGCGCACACCGCGTGTCGGCCCGGCCGCTGGTCGTCGGCATGCACGAGGCAGACACGCATCCATCGATTACCCATAGACTGCGACCGACGGGCGGCATGCGGACCTAATTCCTGGCACGGCCGACGCGCCGGCAGCGGCCCTGCGGACCGTCCGGCGCGAGCCGTGTGGCCGTGTGGAATGTCGGCCCGCCGCCTGGCAGTGCCGCCGGCCATGAACGACTCCCAACCGTCGTCGCTGTGAACGGCCCGCTGCATGACCTGTTCAAGGAAGCATTGTTAAGGGCCGCATGTTTGCAGGCTAAGGAACAGATTCCTGCATCTTTGACGCGTCCACGGCCCAAATACGTTTAGTTGAACAGAGCTTGACTCATAGGGGCCGAATGTCTTCGGCCTAGTGCAGCTAGTCGGCAGAATTACCGGGGCCGGCGGTGCGAGACCGGGTTTAGGAGTTAAGGAGTTAAAGAGACCGGGTTAAGGAGTTAAGGAGTTAAAGAGACCGGGTTAAGGAGTTAAGGAGTTAAGGAGACCGGGTTAAGGAGCGCGTATGCTCTTTTGTCATCCGCATTTGCACTATGTATGCCTGTCTGTGTGGGTTTAACCACTGGGAATGCGGAAGAGGACGTGCCTCCTACATCTGTGCTAAAATGACTTAATGTCCCCAATGCTCGATGAGTAGATCTGTTCCGCGATCTCCCCTTTAGAAACACCATTTACGGTCAAATCGTCCACTCCAGTCATCAATTTGACACCGCGCCTCACCCAATCTCCGAATCGTAGCATCGCGGAGAATCGTAGGTATCTTTTCAGCATCCTGTATCCGACTGGCCACCTACTTGAACGCTCGAACGTTAAGCAGCGCAACCACAAAAAGTCGGCCAAAACATTTTTATTTATTCGCACTTCATGTGTGAATACGTGACACGAAGAATGTGAAAAATGGGGCTGCATAATGCCCAAATCCCGTCGGAACTCAATCTGATTAGCTCAGTGAAACATCATCCCTGCATTTTTACGCGCACACAAATGCACTTATACACAAACTATCGTATGTGTGAATAATGCAACATGCAAGAGACGTGTAAAAATTTGCGTCCTTTCTGGCATGTCGCATATTGGGTACATACACATTTACCAGATACGCTCCAATACATTTTCAAATAAGTACGTCTTGCAGCGCTATTTACCTATTTACTCCCTAGATAATACACATTACTACAATGCCACTTCATAGAATACTAGCTTCATAACTTAAGGCAAAACACATGTGCATTCAATTCGTGGACGCATAACAACATTTACACAGATACATACTCGACGAAGAACATGCAATGGAGCCGCATCACGTCATATGAAAGCGTCTTGGGTAGACGAGTATTAAGTTGTCATCCAAAAGGCGTATACAGCAGATGACGTCATTAACGATGTGCTCTCCATTGTCAGGCTTTCCTGTCAGCTAGAGCGGGACCATCTGCACCCCATCGCCAGCAATGCGTCAGTCTTTGTGGGCCAAAACGGGTGATTAAAGACACTGTAGAAACAAGTTAAGCATCTGTGTGTTTTGGGTGTTTTACTGGCGTTATGTTTGGGGTGTGATACTGTCGTTATGTTTTGGGGTGTGATAGTGACGTTATGTTTTGGGGTGTGATAGTGACATTATGTTTCAGGTGTGATACTGACGTTTTGTTTGATAGCGTTGAAGTCAAAGTTTCCAAAAGTGTTTTGATATCACAATAAAAATTGGCCCATAGCTTAACACACCTCACCATGCAAACATTTGATGCAAATATAACGGCCTTAAAAAGATCATCTTGAGATCACCCTGTTAGCTGGCGGTGCAAAACCCTATCTAACACCAACTATCACTAAATTCGCTGAAGTGCCAGGCTGGAGAACATAGTTGGAATCGCTGGCATGGAGTTGTTCGTCTGGGGCAACAATAAAAGCTGAATACGTCAGCCATCAATAACCGTTCCTTATGTAAGCCGCAAACCGCCCCGACATACCAACAATAAAACCTGCAGCGCACTGACATGCAGGGCTGTTTCCACGGACGGAGCCGGTCCAGTGACGTCATGCCGTCAGGAGCCAATCCCTGATGACGTCAAACCCTCCGTGCGACGTCACGTCATCTGCTCGTGGATCCAGTCCAGGTAGCTGGCCACGCGCGTGTAGAGGGCCGGGGAAGTCGGGATTGCCGCAGCCGGACGCCGGCCGACACGACGCCGACGATGGACCACGTGCCGTCAGCGGCCTGCGCCATCAGCGGGCCGCCAGAGTCGCCCTGGCAAGCGTCGGCCGCCGCGTCGCTCCGGGTCCTGGGCGCCACAGCTTGGTGGTTGCCGAAGCCGCCCGGGAAGCTGTCGGTGAAGCTGGCCAGACGTCGATAGGGCGGACTCACAGGTGTCGAGCGGCACCACACGCAGCCGCGCCTCCTGCAGCACGACGGCCGTGTCGCCGGCGAACGCCAGCCGACCCCAGCCGGCCACCTGTGCGTCCCGGCCCTACCAGCCGCACCTTCGGGTCCGGCAGGCAGACGGGCCGCACGGCGCGGCCCCAGGCGTGACCGGTGACGCCCAGCTCGAGCACGGCCAGGTCGTTCGTGACTGGCGCGCCGCTGCGGCGGCACGGCGGTGCGCGCCACGGCACGGTCCTGGTGAGCGCCATCCGAAGTCGTGCCGAGCTCGTGCTCGCCCAGGCGCACCAGCAGTTGGCTCGCGTCGGCCGGCACGCAGTGCGCGGCCGTCAGCACGTGGCGCGGGCTCAGCAGTGCGCCGCCCGCACAGCCAGCGCGGTCCAGCGGCTCCTGCACGCCCAGCAGCGCCAGCCACGGCCAACGGCTCTCCGCCGCGTCCCGGCCGAACGCCACGTTACGCACCGGGGCTCCGCGGGAGTTGTCGGCGCCGGCCACGCCGCAGCGAAGCGCCACTGGCGCCGGCGCCGCCGGCTTGGGAGGCAGGCAGCAGATCTGCAGTTGGCCGTGCCGGAAGCCGCACGGCTGAACGCAAGAGGGCTGCACGCGGGCCAGTCACACGAGGACAGGCGTTGGCGGATACGCAGCGCCCCTTGCGGCCGTCCGACGAAGTGCAGTCCTCGCCGCCGCCGAACAGGATCGGCGAGGCGTCGACGAACGCTGCGCAGACGAGAAGCAGCACGAGCCGCATGGTTGTACGATGCTGAGTGATGATTGACGCTCGCGCGCGGCGCGCTTTTGACCGGACGCCGACTCCGATCACCGGAAAAGAGAAATGGCGGGGCGGCCCCAGCCGCGGGCAATGCCGTCACTGTGACGTCAGCCGTCGTAAACCGGCGGAGTCTGGCTAATGCTGATAACACAGAAGGTTAATAATACGCGGCCTTGCAAGAGTCACAGCGGATTAGTCAGCTCATGTTGCTCAAAACCACGTGGCATGCGTTTGATTGCAAATCCCGTGCTGTCACCTTGGACAAGTGTTAGCAGCCCATCGCACGCAAGACGTTAAACGTTTTACGTATCTGGGGGAGGTATACGGTGTCGCATTTAGAGAAGACGCTGCTTTACCACCATAACCTACCAAGTAGGGGAAAAAACATAACGATGATTATGATTCGGGCTGGTTGGATTTATGGGGGTGTCTGGAGAGTCTGAAAGGGTGTGTTCAATGTCCTCGAACAGGTGTAATGTAATGCTTGAAAGGACCTTCAACCGAACAAAAGGGAGCTTTCCCACACGAGGCATGATCTTAAGCCATGAGATGAAACACTCGCGTGTCAGTCCAGCAATGAAGTGCCCAAGAAAAGAGATTGCTGGAGTTTACGATCAACAGTCTGAGACAGCTCTTGCGCGTGTCGCCAAGCCACAGAGGCCCAGAAGGTCTAATGGAAGGCCAGCCGCATTTGCCTGCGCATGGGCTGGCGAAGCTCCAGACACCATGAATGGCCAGCATGGCCACGGGAGGTTATTTCAGTGCGAAGTCAACTGTAGTAGCAAACAGGACATTATGCTGGGCGGACCAGGGAAACGCACCCAGGTATTGCACTAGTACTGCGTGTCGGATGCATCTCCTGGGCGATCCCCTCTGTGGCAAGCTCTCGCAAGCGACAGCATTAGCAAGCCTCTCCGTACAGACCTGCGTTCAACTGACCGGGCTGTTTACATCGGAGAAGGAGACTGGACAAAACACAATTAGTTCCCAAAGTCATGTCATCGCAAACAAGAGCCTAAAAGCTGTCTTAGATTGGGTAAGTCATCGAAATGACCTGGACGTATATTTCAGGCACCGTTTTTGTTGTTTTTTTTTCGCTCTTTCATGAGGACCGTTCTTTAGTGAAACGAACAAAACATCTCCAAACAATGCGATCGTTAATAGCATACAGCGTGCTCTAGGAATGCCGAATTACTGCATTATTGATGCTCAACCTACTGCATTTCCCAATGAAACCATTATCAAATATTTCAAGTCAGAATATCTTAACCCACCTATGCTTTGAAGACGATAACATATGAAATACCTAAGTGACCATACGTTCCATTCTTATCACATCAAGTAGCATCTACATGCTTGTGTCATCAGACAGGGACCCAATTTGGTGCTAAGTCTGCAGCGCGCGAGAAATAGCAAAGCAGGACTAAAGCCCATTTTTTCCGTCGTGATCTGTGAAGGAAGACAGTAAAGTCATCCCGTAAGCATTTGTGTTGTATTACGCACCATTTGGTAATTGATGCATTTGGACATTAGCATAATTTGTAGTGGATGTTATCAAGGAAACGTGGGCTGTACTGTAAAAAGTAATGGCGAATGGAATAGACATAATGTAACCAATGTATGCATTTAACCGATACAACCACACCAATGCAACGAATGTCTAAAAAACACACAATGCAACGAATGTGGGGGAGAGTGGGATGAGTTGTACCATGACACGTCTTGAAACGAGCGCTACAAATATGTGTTTTGCATATCGCCGAAATCTCCAGCGATCGATGAAAATGTGTTTGAGGTCCTTTAGCGTACTCGGACTAATCAGAATGCTATACTCAGTATTGTGGAGGTACTTGTGCCGCATATGCTGCGTGACGTTCGGGGTCTGCTTGCCAAGGATTTTGGGATGGTGTGAGCATTTTTCCCAGATGTCGGGCGATACATACTACATCTGCTGTGCGTGGGATATGTTGTATCAGTGATGTAATGTACGGACGATGATGTCACCGACATATCGTCAACGACTGGCTGGCAGGGTTGCCATTTCTTGTTGTCATCCAGACAATAGGTCGGCATTTAGAGTACCTACGTAGATCCGTGATTCCTGTCTGAGCACCGAAACCGTAATGGTGGTTGTTGTAAAATAACGCTATTTAATAAGAAGGGGTAGATATTTCTCACACCGAATTCACGACAAATTAAGAAATAGCAGAGGCGAACGTATTTTGTTCCTTATCGTAACGCATTCAGCTTCCTTGCGATTCGGCCTTACTCCAAGTAAAACAAACAACACGACTTCCCCATCATGTTATACAACTTGCCCCATAGTTGGGGCTGATTGTAACATTTTGAAAGGGAAGCATTCAGAGCTATGTTCCAAAAAAGAGGTCGCGATCTCCAAAATTTTACCACTTAATGTGTGCCTGACAATGCCTGCATATATACGCATCTTGGCTCTATTCTCACCAGTTATTGGCATGGGGGTAAAAGTAAAAAACTGACGCAATGCTGCCTGCTCTCCCCCCAAAAGAACAATAAAAGTAATGCACAATGTAACCAATGTTTGCTTGACAACGTCTTTAACGAGTACCTCCTGGCATATTTGATGACCATAACTGTCAAGATGGGAAGCGTAAAGCTATTCTCAGAACATCGAACTTATGTAAGCATATTAGAAACAATACATGTGCTCATGTCTTCTGCGTTTGCCGTCTTTCCTAACCTGAGGTCAAACGGATGTGGCAACCAATATTGTGCTTAGAGATATACTTGTGTAGCGGACTGAACCAAAGCACCTTTGGAGAGATTGCATGAAAAACTGGCGAAATGGGTTAGGCTGACGCTGAATATCAAATACATGAAGAGCTAAAGGCCTCCCCAACACTAGCAACCATAGATATAAGGCTATAAAGCAGATGACGTCGAACAAGCCTCAAAGGTGACTGATAAGATTTTATGACTTGTTGCCATACGTCACAGTAGCCCCGACAAGCAGAACCACTCTGATGAATTGCATTGAAGCGGATGTCATGTCTCGTTCTTAAGTCCACTGTCATGCCGGAAAATCCGCAGGAGGCTGTCGAACCTAGAAAACATGGCAGTCACGCTGGTACGCAATAGGTGCACCCGAAAGCGCGAGCTAGGGATAGAATTAGGGCCTAGACTTGATGAGATGAGGCTGTATGCTAAATTTTACAGGTGTCAAAAGTTACGGGTGAAGGGTGTCAACAAATTTCATCAACGTGTTCTGCTTCATCCAGGACAACCAGAACTAACTCGTTTTGGCCCGAATCCACATGTCACTGTCCCGAAGTGCACTGCTTGTGTGCTTCTGTATGCAACTACGCCTCTCTTCGGAACACGGGCCCTCGTGGGACCACGTGACTCGTGCGGTTGCCAGGACGTGCAGTTCGCCCCAGCTAACGACCACTTCCGACGCCAACAGGCCGCGCTGCTGCAGTCTGGCGTCTGGCCGGATAAGACTGCTGTTCACGCGAAGCCCTCGGGGCAAACGCCCTCAGATAGCCGCACGCGGACAGGGGTTGCGCCGCATCGGGGCCGAGGGATTTCGAAAAGGTGGGCGTCACCGCCAGTCAGGCGCCGACCTGTCACCAGTGATGCCGACCACTTCCGGGCACAGGTGACTCATTTGGGCCGAGAGCTGGGAAGCACGCCCGTCGAGCTCAGAGACGCGGCCTTTGTGCGTCAGGTGCGTCGGCGCGTTGTCTGGTCAGGCCGCGTTCGTCACTGAGGTCGGGGGAGTGGCCACCGGCCATTCATTCACATCCGCCCACCGCCCTGCAACGCATGATGACGAGCCGGACCGGAACCGGCTTTGTTTCCAGAAATCCATGCATGATGGGCCTCTGAATAATGTTGGATATAAATAATGTCAGTAGTACAGGATACGAATAGATAATGCTGGAGTATTGCGCGTGAGCCCAGGCCAGCGGAGTAGTCAGGCTGGCAGCAGTGGCGCATTAGGAGCCCAGGCTGGTGGAGTAGTCAGGCTGGCAGCAGGGACGCATCGGGAGCCCAGGCCAGCGGAGTAGTCAGGCTGACAGCAGGGGCGCATTAGGAGCCCAGGCTGGTGGAGTAGTCAGGCTGACAGCAGGGACGCATCGGGAGCCCAGGCTGGCGGAGTAGTCAGGCTGAGAGCAGGGGCGCATCAGGAGCCCAGGCTGGTGGAGTAGTAAGGATGACAGCAGTGGCGCATTAGGAGTCCAGGCCAGCGGAGTAGTCAGGCTGACAGCAGGGGCATGTTAGGAGCCCAGGCTGGTGGAGTAGTCAGGCTGACAGCAGGGACGCATCGGGAGCCCAGGCTGGCGGAGTAGTCAGGCTGGCAGCAGTGGTGCATTAGGAGCCCAGGCTGGTGGAGTAGTCGGGCTGACAGCAGGGGTGCATTAGCAGCCCAGGTTGGTGGAGTAGTCAGGCTGACAGCAGGGGCGCATTAGGAGCCCAAGCTGGTGGAGTAGTCAGGCTGACAGCAGGGGCGCATTAGGAGCCCAGGCTGGTAGAGTAGTCAGGCTGACAGCAGGGGCGCATTAGGAGCCCAAGCTGGTGGAGTAGTCAGGCTGACAGCAGGGGCGCATTATGAGCCCAGGCTGGTAGAGTAGTCAGGCTGACAGCAGGGGCGCATTAGGAGCCAGGCTGGTAGAGTAGTCAGGCTGGCAGCAGGGACGCATTAGCAGCCCAGGCTGGTGGAAGTAGTCAGGCCTGACAGCAGGGGTGCATTAGCAGCCCAGGTTGGTGGAGTAGTCAGGCTGACAGCAGGGACGCATCGGGAGCCCAGGCTGGCGGAGTAGTCAGGCTGACAGCAGGGGTTGCATTAGGAGCCCAGGCTGGTGGAGTAGTTCGGGCTGACAGCAGGGGTGCATTAGCAGCCCAGGTTGGTGGAGTAGTCATGGCTGACAGCAGGGACGCATCGGGAGCCCAGGCTGGCGGAGTAGTCAGGCTGACAGCAGGGGTGCATTAGGAGCCCAGGCTGTGGAGTAGTCGGGCTGACAGCAGGGGTGCATTAGCAGCCCAGGTTGGTGGAGTAGTCAGGCTGACAGCAGGGACGCATCGGGAGCCCAGGCTGGCGGAGTAGTCAGGCTGGCAGCAGTGGTGCATTAGGAGCCCAGGCTGGTGGAGTAGTCGGGCTGACAGCAGGGGTGCATTAGCAGCCCAGGTTGGTGGAGTAGTCAGGCTGACAGCAGGGGCGCAATTAGGAGCCCAAGCTGGTGGAGTAGTCAGGCTGACAGCAGGGGCGCATTAGGAGCCCAGGCTGGTAGGGTAGTCAGGCTGACAGCAGGGGCGCATTAGGAGCCCACGCTGGTGGAGTAGTCAGGCTGACAGCAGGGGCGCATTAGGAGCCCAGGCTGGTAGAGTAGTCAGGCTGACAGCAGGGGCGCATTAGGAGCCCAGGCTGGTAGAGTAGTCAGGCTGGCAGCAGGGACGCATTAGCAGCCCAGGCTGGTGGAGTAGTCAGGCTGACAGCAGGGGTGCATTAGCAGCCCAGGTTGGTGGAGTAGTCAGGCTGACAGCAGGGACGCATCGGGAGCCCAGGCTGGCGGAGTAGTCAGGCTGACAGCAGGGGTGCATTAGGAGCCCAGGCTGGTGGAGTAGTCGGGCTGACAGCAGGGGTGCATTAGCAGCCCAGGTTGGTGGAGTAGTCAGGCTGACAGCAGGGACGCATCGGGAGCCCAGGCTGGCGGAGTAGTCAGGCTGGCAGCAGTGGTGCATTAGGAGCCCAGGCTGGTGGAGTAGTCGGGCTGACAGCAGGGGTGCATTAGCAGCCCGGTTGGTGGAGTAGTCAGGCTGACAGCAGGGGCGCATTAGGAGCCCAGGCTGGTAGAGTAGTCAGGCTGACAGCAGGGGCGCATTAGGAGCCCAAGCTGGTGGAGAAGTCAGGCTGACAGCAGGGGGCGCATTAGGAGCCCAGGCTGGTAGAGTAGTCAGGCTGACAGCAGGGGCGCATTAGGAGCCCAGGCTGGTAGAGTAGTCAGGCTGGCAGCAGGGACGCATTAGCAGCCCAGGCTGGTGGAGTAGTCAGGCTGACAGCAGGGGTGCATTAGCAGCCCAGGTTGGTGGAGCAGTCGGGCTGACGGCCGGGGTCGTTCACGGTTTCATCCCTTCTTCGGTATCTTTCGTCTGGTATCTGTTTTTCCCGAATCGCCCGAACGACTCGCCCATCATCGCTGGACAGCTGATAAGTCGCAATTGACCAGTCGTCCTGCTTCAGTAAGAGCAAATCGGTATACTTGGGTTTCTTGCCATGACCGCGACCCCCTGATTCTTCGGTGATAAAGAACCAGATGCTGGTGGTCATTTGTGCATGCAAAATTCGTGCATGTCCTGACTGGGAGAAAGTGATCCCGTAACAATAATGGCCAGGTTCTCTCGGGCCACAGCTCACTTCACCACCTTCCCCGCCCCCGACCCCCCCCCCCCCCCCCCCATGCCACCACATGCCATTTTGCCTCATGAGATGCACCAAAATATATATATATATATATATATATATATATATATATCCACAATTGTTCCAATATCTGCATGACGATGAACAAGGTTAGCACCCACTCGGGTAGGGGCCAATTAGCCCCCTCCCCAACGATTTTTCCAGAATAATTTCGAAACGAGGATGCAAAGTCACGCCAAACTTTGGTTGTCTGTCAGGATTTTTAAAAAAAATTCATTCCGAATGGGTTGCACGGTTGGCTTCAGGCTCAAAGCAGCTGCTGAGCATAGCTTGTTCCATGTATCCTGCACCAATCCCCCAAGTCAGTCGTCCAGTTAAACCGATTACCTCGCCTCCTTCCTTTTGCCAGACAGGAACGCAGAGGGGTTTACATGCCGCTCATTGTTGTGGTACGGCCGCCCCGTGCCTGGTTGGCCCTCGTTGGCCAGTTGTCAGCTGACCTTTCTATTTCAGTCGGGCCAAACAATGCGCCCGCTCTGGAACTCAATACCAGCGCCTTTAGATTACGAGTCAAGCATTTTTCCTGCGGGCCACGGAGCCGGCATGCCAAGTTTGCAACGAAAATTGTGACTAAGAAAACAGGTTTTTAAAAACTTGATTTTGGTAGGGAAGTCGTTGATGTAAATTTCTGCGTTCCAAAAAACAACGTTGCGAATGGCCAAAACGTGAAAATGGTCACGTCGTCTCCGAGCACGAGGCCACGGTTTTGAAATTATGTAGATGCAAATATGAAAATAGCCAAAGAACACCTTGGCTTTTTAGGAGCTTAGTCATCTATGATTTTAAACATTTCATACAAATTTATTTGTTTATGAAACCCTTAAATTAATCAGTCTTGGTTGAACTTAAGATCCTATTTCCTTTTGTAGAAATGGCTCAGCTGAATTCGGGGTGGAAGACAATCCCATACTGCTACCTTCAGCGAAAACAAATATCTGGAGTGCTATTTTGACCCTTTCACCTGTCGCTTTGTCGTGGAATGGGCTACTGCAAGAGTTTATACCCATAATTACTTACATTGAAATATGTGCACAGTCACTCCTTGTACACGACATTACTTCTACTCCAAAGACATATGCTCATTAGTGCCACACATCAAAATTTATATTTCAAAGACTTATGCCGGTCATAACCTCTACTGTAAAAACTTATACAGTCATTGCTTACACATTACATTACTTCTGCTGCAAAGACCAATACACGGCATTAGTGCCGCACGACAAAGCCTAAGCTTCGGTTTTTGCAGCAGGAGTGATGTCACGTATAACTAATGCCGTAGCACTCCTGTCGGCAGAGTTTTGCCGCAGCACTCCTGTCGGTAGGAGTTTTTGCCGGAGCACTCCTGTCGGTAGGAGTGTCTTGTGCTGTACGACTCGAAACATTTCCAATGTTCAGGGTAGCCCTAACAACATCTCCAGCCCTATTTTCGCAACCTGTTGGACAGGCAGGACTCGTACTGTGGCCAGTCACCCTGCATTTGCATGGCTCTGCATGACAACCGCGCTTCTACGGCCCACCAGTCAACTGATCCAAAGTCAGCTGACTGTCACCAGGCTGTTCTGAGGCCCGATGAAGCCATTTCACGTGCGCACCACGAGGGTCTGTCTCCAGACACCTGGTACGCAATGGCGGTAACGACGAGGGCCGCGCAGAACCTGCGTTCGAGGCTCGTTGTCAGTGCTGCATTGTTACACTACAGGATGAACCAGACTTGATTTCGTAACACTCACATTACTTTGTGGTTGTACTGGTGCTTCGAAGCTCACTGCATATGAACGTTGCGGCAACCCCTACAAATAGCCTCGGGCTATATATATATATATATATATATATATATATATATATATAAATATATATATATATATATATATATATATATATATATATAAATATATATATATATATATATATATATATATCCTATATCAGACCCTAAATCAGAAAGAGCTGATAATGTGCTTGGTAGATTCAACCACCAAAAGCCTCTTCTTCTTCGATTGTAAAGGAAGGAAGGAAAAGGAAGGAAGGAAGGAAAAATCGCAATTTGTAAAGGAATCTGAATGATAGACAGTGGATTATTGCCGCATGACAGTTGGCGGACAGGTGTCCCATAGCGGTGAGTTCCGAATGCCAAAATCAGCGAAAAGGATCATGTTTTGAGCAATGGGAAGCCCATTTAGGCCCTCGTACTCTCGGACATTATTTTTCTGGAAATAAATCATACGAAACGTGTGATCTGCAAAATACGACACGAAGAACGGGCATCATGCAAAGCCAAAACAATGGCCTTTTAGCTAAATCTAAGCAATTTTTCCCCAAATGGACGCTGGTGTATTTATTTTTTACTTTCATGATGTGAATCTTTGTAATCTCGAACATACCTGCCTTGGTAATATTCCGTGTATTATGTTGGATGCCGCGGCGCTAAGAGCATAACAGGTCAACCCACGTTATATAAACGCCTGGGAATATCTCGTGACCCACAAGTCAGAGGGAGCTGATATTATGCCAGGTGGATTCTGCGTATCAGATAAGCCCTGGTACAACCTTCAGCGACATGCGAGGCGTGAAGCTGGCAGTCGTGCATTGCCGAGGGCGAGATCACATCGCCTGCATTAGTAGCAGATGTGAGCTCCGCAGGCTCTGACTATTCTCGCTCAACCCGCTCGGCTAATTGGCGGTGTTTTTCACCGCTTTGGTCGGAGCTAGCGGTGCCAAGCGGCTAGCCCGGACGCTCCAAGCCCGTAGTGACACCGGCCGTGCCGCGGACGATTACACAGGCGGGCGAGCCCGGCCGGCGGCGGAGAGCGAGCCCGGACGGCGGCGGCGAGCGAAGCCCGGCCGGCGGCGGCGAGCGAGCCCGGCCGGCGGCGGCGAGCGAGCCCGGCCGGCGGCGGAGAGTGAGCCCGGCCGGCGGCGGGGAGCGAGCCCGGCCGGCGGCGAGGTGCGAGCCCGACCGCGGCGCGGCGACCGAGCCCGGCCGGTGCCGCCGTAGCCATCAGCGGCCTGGGCGTGAGGCGCGAGCGGCTGTGGCGTGAGGGACGAGGCGTGAACAGCCGCGGTGTGAGACATGAGGCATGAGCGGTCTGGGCGTGAGGTGTGAGCGGCCGCAGTGTGAGGGATGAGCCGTGAGGCGTAAACAGCCGCGATGTCAGGGATGAGGCGTGAACGGCCTGGGCGTGAGGCGTGAGCGGCCGCAGCAGTGTGGGGTGTCGAGTCGTCACGGCCGGCAGACGCGGTGCGCTGTCAGTGTTCGCTGCGTCATTCGCGATCTGAAGGTGTCGGTAGCAGGTGCTGTGCACGAAGCGACGGGTTTAATTGGCCATCGAGTTTGATTTACGGGCCGACATGTCTGAACAACCGGGACCGGCGCCGATCTTATTAGACACCTGACGAGCGGCGAACACGAAACAGTGTTGTCCAATGCTCTTTAGTTGATGATGGTGGTGCCACCATTCCACCCGGAAATCTAGGGCACATTTGGATCCGCTTAGAAATCCACATACCTAGTATAAGCGGTATAGGATATTTTTTTCCGTTTGTTGCAGAGTTCTTCCAGTTGATAGCGCATATTTTGAGCACTGAGCTGAACAAAGTACTACCACCAGTTAATACGCTGTCCATGAGAAGGCAAGCTAGGAATGGCTCGAGCTCATATGCGTTCAAATTACGCACGATGTTAGCTCTCCATGCGCGTGAACTTTCTTCTTTTACAGGTTATGTCCACTGCTCCGTGACGGCCCCTCTCTAGACGGCATTGTGCTGAGACGCGTCAGCAACGGAACCGGTATGAGCCTATTCACGGCAATTATTTGGCATTAAATTTACGTGCCGCAACCAAAGTTAATTGCGGCATGATATGTCATATCACATTTACTACATGGGCGTCACTTAGATGCGGCACGTTTTGGCGGCGGGTCACCCGTCCGGGGACAGCAGCTCAGCTGCGGCGTCGCCGCCGCGCCGCTTCCGACGCCCGCCTCTCGGCTCCCCGGCGAACGGCGGACGTCACGCCGCCGGCGCCGCCGAGACCCCGCTCCGGGTCCCCACGGGAAGGCATGCGGAGATCAGACGGCGCCGCTCGCCGCTTGTCGGGACGGCGGCCGGCTCGGCGCCGCTTTGCGGTCAGCGCCAGACGTCGCATGTGGGCGCCGTCCGCCGTCAAGGCTTCGGCAGTCGCAGGGACCGAGCGAGTAGCGTCCCCGTCGCCTGCGTGCTGTCGCCATTAAATCTTCTAAGCTCGTATACGACCTGGGGAGACAGGATGCCCGGCGTTTGCTCGTGATCTGACTAAGCGACGTCTTACCAACAGTCGGCAAAACGTTTCCACGTACCTCCTAATGGCTTACTCGTGCTGTGCGACTGTGCCAGTGCCACTTTCGCAGCTGAACCAGCCTGCAGTGGACAATTCCTTACTCAGACAGCCATCGATTACCAATACCGATGCGTTCTATCAGTCCGTCAATCCGTCCACAGTGCTCCGGCGGTGACCGAGGCGCCCCTGGCGACCGAGGCACATGCAGTCACTTGGACGCGCGTGAAGCCCAGCTTCACGATGGCGGCCACGCCGTTCTCTGAGAATGAGTTTCCGGGCCGTAACTAGTTGCCAGTCCCGGATGCGCCAGCCCCCAAAAACCCAGAAAAATAGGGCAGCAGACAACTCCATGCAGGAGTGAAAAAACCTCTGATTTACCGGATATGATAGGTAACAAAGGCTGACATCTTTGTGAACCAATTGGTGACAAAATTGCAAAAAGAACACGAATTTCAACAGACCAGACTAGATCACAATAAATCATCCCTACCAGGCGAAACTCAAAGCTTAGTGTTGGTCTGTACTTACTGACGCTGGCAGCGTGAGTATGTGTAGAAGAATGTCGAAACTTTGACGTTTCTCTGTATGAGCAAGTTGAGCCATAAAATGCTGCCAAACGTAGCAGCTTCAATCAGGATAGCTTTTAGCAGGTGACAGAAGCACCCTACAAACTATACTATATCGGCGCTTACGTCACAGATCATTGGTGACACAGTGTCTTTCCAATGACCCTCAGATCAGTGTTTTTCACAGATTTTTCGGCCAAGACTCACTTCACATTCTAAACAGTATAAGCTACTAAATAGCTAGGTTTTTACCTGTCGTAAGAATTGTGGTTGGCCACATCATCTTGCATCGAACGTGATCAGTTTGCTACACAGCCTTTTAAGCGTCGTGCCATTTGAGACAGATGGGTTCGGTTGCTCGCCACGCGGTAATGCGGTGGGTTCAGTGCAGTGCTGTGCGCTATCGTTGGTTGTGTTTAAGTTGTGAGAAGATGACTAGCTAAGAGAACGTAGCTAGCTAATCGTCAGCTTTCTAAGATAATAGCGTTGATACAGACAACCAATATTGGCTACAGACAACCCCATGCTTCGAGCCTATGGGACCGACCAGCATGAAACCTTTGTAGCGTTGAAGCGGGGTACGCGCTGCGTGCTTTGGATGGTTTTGTTTGCAATATTGCAGCATTTTTCATACCTGCTCCTTTGGGGCTTTCGAACATTGCGAAAAGAGTGTAAGTGGTCTTAGAGCTCTATGCTGTTCCTTTTTACCGTAAATCACCTTTGCAGCCTGCCGTAACTTTTTGCATAAATTTGGAAAATGCGCCGTCAGGGGTTTTTAATGCCTAACAAGACCACTGAAGGAGGTTTTAGAGCACTAGCTTGATTCGTTAAGGAGTACATTATGCGGGCAGCATTTTGCAACGCTTGCAACATTCCCAGAATTCTCTTGTAAGATCTCTGGTGCTTTGGAAAACCACTGAAGGCACTTTCAGTACACTAACTTGCTTCGTTATACCCTTTTCATTTGACGCTAGGTATTACCTCATATTGAGGAACCTGGCTGCCCTGTAAATAAAACAACTCTCAGCGATGTGCTGCATTCCTTGCTCCTTCCACAATACATGCAAGTGTGAGGTTAGCCAATTCCGTGTGAAACACATAAGTGCTTCAGTGTTCTGGATGGAGGGAGAGGTTGAAGTTAGGGACATAATGCTATCGAGAGGAGTCCGTGGAATGGTTCATCCCTTGCTACAACCGGTTGACACGACTTGGACTATGAACGACCTGTCGAACATCTCGCCGCCGCCCCCAGTCCGTATTCGATTCCAGTATAAGCTGACGCCACATACAATTTTAATTCGTCCATTCCTCCCCTATGCTGAGCTGCAGGTGCTTTCACTATAAGCTATCTACTTGCATGCAGTTCCAAGCATTCGCCCCCCCCCCCCCCTCGCCCATCCATCACCATACGGTGCAAACTTCGGCCCCACAATTTCGCCATTTTAATCCCTTCCAGTTGAACACAGGGCCGGTGTGGAGTACTATTGCCTAATATACTGCCAACTTACGGGTTATAGGGACCGTGAACACACCCTCGCAATGTCCAATTCTCCCCATCTCGACACGTCAAGTTTATTTTCATGCGAGACGTTCGGGGTCATTGGGGCGAGAGGGAAGAACGTATAACTAAACGTCTGTTCCACCTCTTCAGGAAACTCTCATCCTTAGTGTTGCCTAGGTAGAGGCCTTTCCCCTAAAAAGGGTCTGTCCTTCGCATAGGCATTTTCTGCCTGGGACCTTGCTTATGCCGTCTTCGCCGAGCATGACATCGTTGGTAAACGTCTTAACGAGAACCCTGTGAGGGTCACGCCGAGTCGCAACTTCCACAAATTTTAGTGGACACCGTCCCTGTTTAGGAGGGCCACCCGGACTACGATAGCTTCAGCTAGCAAATAGCACAGCAGTCAAAGCTGGTACGTTGTTGTCCTGTCGCCCGGGGTGGCTCTCCGTGCTTGCTATCGCCCAGGTAGCGCCCCGCCCAGGAGGAGAGCCCGCCTTTCCCCAATGCTAACCACAACACGAGTTACTGGCGGGGATTTGATGCCGTCTTGGCCAAGCACATCTTTCGTAAATGTCTTTACGAGAAACCTGTAGCGACTATGAGTCGCCCCTTCCGTAGAGTCTTATGGGCACCGTCCCTGTGTGATGAAAGCTTCTCTCACCGGCGTCCCCTCCCTCTTGAATGAGATCAGCCTTTCGACGTGATCAGTTTTTTTCTGACGGTACAAGTACCGACTCCTTTATCTCTAACGTTGACAATGTCGGTGAACATTATGGGCATGGAAGTCCTGCATACACAGTCGTCTTTGGCCTCACGCGCTCGCTAGGTTGTTACAAGCGTGTCCAGATGACATCTTTGGCTTCTCTCCAAAAGCCAGACAACATCGAGAGAATGTTGATTTTCTTCAACATCAACTCCTTCAAAAAAACTCGGAATGACCACTACACCCTGAGATTAATTTTCAATGATTTGTTACATTGTTTGATCGACGTGCCCTCCATTTAACTATCACTTACGAATTTGAAATCATGACATTGCATTCGAATCTAAGTTATAACGTGGTTTATTAACGGGATAATCATGTCTGGTTTACCAAAGTCCAATAAATAATTTCAATGTAACTGACATGACACACACGCCACTGGCATGCGTGTCGCACCATAACGACGTCACCTCATATAATGTCAAGAGCGTGTGATTCCCGCAATTTCTACGCAAAGCTCCCAACGAATTAGATGCTGCATTCCACTGAATAACGTGAATAGGGCGTCAGCGGTCGGTGCGAAATAATCTATAGAAACCAGACCAGACAAAATCTGGTCCGGCTTGGTTTTGAACGCACGACCATTAACTTTGAGACCGCGCCTAACGGCCATTGCCACAGAAACCCTAAACGATGTTGATTCTGCGATTGTATGAATGCTCATCTTGATTTGTCCTTATGATATTTTGGTCATCGACAGGATAACGCACTTGAGGCTGCTAGTATCTGCGCTGAGCTATCTCACATGATGACAATCTCCCATCATAAAGTACTGATTTCATCTCTGACGCTTCTTACGTCAGCCGTTGCACGTCGACGTTGTGCGGACAGCTGGCGCCGTGCTCTCCAGAGCATCGACCTATCGGCCCTCACCCAGGTATTCCCGGATCCGCCGGTCGGCAGCCCCGCCAGCACAAAGGCCGATACTGAAGTGCCGATGTTCCCCAGATACATGCATGTGTGCCCAGCCGTGCCGGAGTGACTGCTTTCCACGTATGCGGGCCAGTAATCGTTCTGTTGTGCTGTTTCCTGCAGCGGCTGCTTGTCGAACCTTTGGTGAGCGCTGGTGTCTGGGTTTGATTTCTGAGCGTCGGCTGACTTTTCTGTGGGTATTACAAGGAGGCTATATATACACAGGCACTTTGGATTATATTTTTCTGTGTTTTGGCGCGCAATTACATGAACAAGGAAAAATGCTAGCTCCACCTTACACCTTTAAACTGACCCAAGGTAACCATGTTCTGATAAGGATAGAATGCAAACAATGACACATCGATTGGCGAAATTTTCATGCTGCTCGGTCTTTTGAGTTCGGGGCATGGGGCTGCCTGCATCCCCGTTTTCTGCTGTATTTTTTTAATTTTTGATGACATTCGACCCGACCCAACGTAACCATAACTCGGAAGAACAGCTTATCGACAAAGCGGCATGGAATGGTACAGGTGTGTGCCCATTGGTACCACTGTGAGCATGGGGTTGTATGCAGCCAATTTTGGTTATTTTGGGCGCTTTGGTGATTTTTGACCTGGCCCAAAGTCATCCTACTCTGGCGAAGGTAGGATATCGTCTATGATGCATAGTCAGACTTCAAGCATTTGAAGTGTGCGGCTCTGATCAGATTACAACCACCGAGTCCCTCAAACCGAATAGCATAAAAGGCGTTCTCGCCTATCACTGGTCAGGGGCAATGAAGAGAGTAGGGACAAAATAACACATGGTGATTTATAGCGACTCATCAAAAAAGCAGAAGCCTGCACATACCATATGGGTGTAGTTTCGGAAAATTAGTAGGTGGAGGTGAGCTAAAAATAGAAATAACCCGAGTTACCCCAGCTTGCGCCAAAAAACATGTTTCTCCACGGCCTTAGCCCATTCTGTTCTCAAAGCTCGGGGAGAGGGCTGGTAAGCCTCGTAGCGAAACACGGAAAACATGATTTTCCACGCCCTCTATGTACTGCATGCCCATGTGTGTGATCTTCCAATTTTGCCTTCAGAATGCTTGCTTTTTGAAAGACTTCCGATTCAAAATAACATTCTCAGTTCAGGTGGCGTCCTCTGGATTCCAATCTCAGCCCTCCAATCCTGATTGCCCCGCGACTTCAGAATCATAATTACACCCATGCTCAAGTAAGCCAAAATGATTACTCGTCACGTTATAGCCTTTAACATGTCTCATTGCCTGTGACCTTGTTTTTATTTTGCGTCTTCCTGAGTTGTTTTTGTCCTCTTCCGTTTTGCTTGCATGTCGACAGCACCTACTTCTTTAGACACGCCACTTCTTTGCTTAATGCGCATTTAGCATGCTTTCCAATTTTGTGTTTACATCGGTGCTTGCATTGGAGCACAGCAAAAACTTATCTAGTTAGACTTTGGCCTGCCGGGCACTTCCGATCGTTCAGGGGCTGACCACATTGGCCTTGGTGTCTGAGCCTTAGAACAGCAGTCGGATATGTGCCAATTTCCGACCGTTCAGGGGCCCACCACATTGGCCTTGGTGTCTCAGCCTTGGTGCCTTCCGATCGTTCAGGGGCCCACCACATTGGCCTTGGTGTCTGAGCCTTAGAACAGCAGCCGGATATGTGCCAATACATTTTTTGTGATGGTCGAACATATCACGTTCGTCAAGTAATTTACGTGTTAAACACGCTCATGTTGTTACGTTACGGCCGTGTTAATTATTTTTACCTGCCGCCGGCGTCGCATTGTAGCATTTCCGTTGATCATTGAAGTTGTAACGCCTAGTTCACTTGTGCGTCACGTTAAAAACACATTTTAAATGCTGGGGTATTTTGTACTTCTTCATAACAGACGAAGCAAAAATTATACATCAGTCATTAGCCATCAGCTGATCACACTGACCAGCCGGCTACACATACTAAAAACTACGAATCAGGGTCATGCTCGATTTTGATGGTATTTAACGGCCAAGTTAAGTATATTTTTCATGATTTCCGAAATACTTAGCCTTAAAATGATGAGATGCACCATGTTCTGGAGAAAACCAGTAAGCTCCATGTTTTACATGCGTAGTACGCCTAGATTTCTGGGGCTGCGCACAGTAATACTGGTTACCGTACAGCAAATAGCATGCTAAGAATCTGAAAATGCAATGGCGGGAATAAAAAAAAAAAATTGGAGGGAACCCTAAACTCTACAGGGCCCACATGTTGTAATCCCCCCCCCCCCAACAAAATCCTGGATCCGCCCCTGGCTGTGCCCCTGCAAACGCGTATGCAGCGACTTGAACCAATATACCGCCACGAGTGGGATGGGGTCGTCAGGGGCTGATGCTAATTAAAGGGAGTGTTCCACATTGATATGGGGGTTTGAACTGAAAGAGCCATCTTTGAAATCTTTCGGTGTGGTTCGCATTCTCGCCCTTCTTAAGACCCAAACCTCTCTAGTGTTTTAGCTATGCGCCTGCGAAAATGGCGAGAGTATTTCGGGGAGAGTATTTAAGGACAACTTTGCGTTCATGACGTCATGATAAGGTCGTTCGAGTCCTGCTATTCCATAAGCCACGCGACGATGAAAGCCGAGAAAGGTATAATGGCCGAGTCGCTCATATCTAGCGTTCGTGGGCACGATTTCCAGATATAACTACCGTCAATCGGCTCTCAATCAATGTTTTGCAAGGTACAAGGACGTAGTCAAACAATGACGTTTCGAGTATCATATTTGCTAAACAAAGGAACTGTGTTTTCTCGAGCAGTCTTTTCTAATTAAAAGTATACCAAAAGTTATAAGCGAGCTTGTTTCATCATACTTGATGCTCGCCTCAATAACTTCACATGAGAAACATTCCCTTTAGGCCATGGAGGGCGACAAGCTGTGCTTTTGGTTAGTTTGTTTTATTTGGTGTTTGCTCATGCCTTCCCACCTGTAACCGCACGTTTTAACCCTGATCTCTGGTCAGTGAACTATGCCACATTCCAGCTGGCTCCACTGATGGTGAACCAGCCTTTCTGGTGGAAAGCTGGTTGCCCGCGCGCCACGTCCCAGTCTGCCGCCGTGCCGAAAGTTCCGCTTCTTCCTGCCTCACCACGCTATGTCTCGTCCTGCGCGCCTGCCAGTGAGTGCTGTGCGAGAGTCATCGCCTGTGTGACGTGGCGTGCCGTGGATTCGTGTCAGTCCGACAAAATGGTCTACTCGACGAAGTAGTCTGCTCGACAAAACAGCCTACTTTCGCTGCGACAAAGATGCATCGCAATGTTACCAGCCATCTGGTGCTGCTGGTGTTGACCTGCTTGCTCGTAACAGCTGCGAAACCAGCATAACAGCCATCTCCCCTGACCCGGACCAGCACCATCGTCACTGGCGCTGTCCGGTAGCGAACCTCCCAGCCCACTGGACCTGTCGACGCGCCGACCGATCTCGAGGCGACCTCGCTCCGCACCCCGGCAGCCGTGACCGTGACCGTGACCGGCCTGCGGCCGCTCGCGGAGCCGGTACCAGGCGCCGGGGCTGCAGAAGCGATCCGGTGTGGCGGCGCTCTGCTTCGGACGGTCATCGTCGGAACTTGCTGGTGAAAGTGATCAACATCCAGTCCCTGCTGCCGGGGACGGTTCCGCCGCAGCACGGCCATCTAAACCGGCTGCATTATGACTCTTGCGTGATCACCGAGACGTGGCTTCGTCCGCCACCGCGTTCAGGCTGGTCACGGTCTCTGGCTATGCGCTGTACGGCGCGGACCGGCCGGGAGAGGTCGGCTGTGGAGGTGTGGCGATTTTGAGCCATGACTGCTACGAAGCCACTGTCGTCACACAGCCGGCATCTGAGCGTCCGGACTGTCGGCTAGAACCCCTCCGGCTGCGTGTGAGGTTATGAGACCCCCCCCCGGTCCGCATTTCACTGTGGCTGCGCTCTATCGGCCCCCGCGCCGCACCGTGGCTGCTCTCCAGGCGGACGTGAACGAACTGGAGCTGCAACATCAACGGGTACTTCTTCAGCCCCCCGGACCGATCGCCATCATGGATGACTTGAATTGTAATTTACTGGACATTGTAGTACCGTTGCAAAGGACCGGTTAAATGAGATGCTCCCAGCGTTTCATCTGCACCAGCCTGTCCTTATTTTGCCAATTTGTCGTTTCAAGCCTCTCCGTATCCATGCTCGACTACTGAAACGGATATACCACGTCTGCTTACTTCGTGATTTGTACCATGTCGACTGGTCTGGTATTTTTAGACACCCATTAGTCGCTGATATGCGGTCCCATTTGCTTGACTGCCTTTTACCAATCATTGATAAACAAGCTCCGATCAAACTAACGTCATTGAAGTATCCTGGCACACCAGCTGTCACCCGGTGATCTTGACCTTGTGGCACGGTGGAGGGCCGTGCTGCGTCACGGGGAGAGACCGCCGGCCTTCCGCGAACTGGACCGGGGGGTGAGGTCGGCGGGCACCCACCACGTGACTGCCGGGCGGATGTTGAGGAGCGGCTGCGTGAGCAGGGAAGTAGTTCTCTGCGCAGCATTATCCATCCGCTTTTGTGGGGAAGAAGAGCGGTGCCCGCAATCTCCCAGCCGCGACTCCGGACGAAATGAATGTTTATTTCGTCAATGTCGGCCCCTGCGTTGTAGCCAACCTGGCCGGTCTGGGAAGCCATCTGACGTCCCAAGTCGCCTGCCCAGGGTGCGCACTTGCGATTTTCGGGTGACTGGCACAACCTTTCGAGGGCTGCATGAGGTCATGTTCTCCATGAACCATTCCGGGCGCGTGGTGACGTTTGTATTCGTATCCTGTTCCTCCGTTTTGACGTTATCGGTCCCATCCTTCTCCATATAATCAACACTTGCCTCACCTCCTGCGATTTTCCCCAATTCCTGGAAGCACTCCCTGGTTCATCCAACTTTTCCATTCCGGCGATCCAACCCTGGCCTCCAATTACCGTCCTATATCTACCGTTCCTATCATGGCCAAGATTGTCAAACGTGTGGTCCAGCGCCAGGTATCTACATTGACCTACATCTCCGGCAATCGTTTACTGTCCTCATCCCGACATGGTTTCCGTCACCCTCATTCCACTGAGACTGCACCATTTATGGTGACCAACAGCATCTTTTCCAACATGGGTCGTGGTCACCTCCTACTCCTGTGCCTCCTGGATCTCATTAAATGTTTCGACATCACTCCTCATGCTCAACTACTTTCCAAGCTCCAGCTCTATAACATGTACCCGGCTGGGTTCTCCTCCCATCTTTCTGGTCATCCCCAGTCAGTCTGCATTTTTCTTCTTCTGGTGGCAGTGGTCTCCAAGCCCCTCCAAATACCAGGAGAGTCTTGTAGGGATCAGCCCCTGGTCCTTGTATATTCACAATCTTCGCCAACGACCTCAGCCTGCACGCACCAGACGCTCATGTTATCCATTGCGCTGACGACGTCCAAGTCCTCAAATCAGATCTTAAACGCAACCTTTCTTCCCTTGTGTAACGCAGGGAAACAACCCTATCTTCCCTAGCATCATGGTTCCATGCCCACGGTCTAAAGCTCAATGGCATCCAAAACTGAACTCTCTCTCCTTGGTACGAGACAGAACATCCGCGGACTTACCCCTGTCAGCGCACGGGTCGGCGGGGAGCCCGTTCGGGAGAGCCTGACCTTAAGAAAATTGGGTGTGGTGTTTGGCCGCCACCTGAGCTGGGACGCACGCGTCAGTGACGTAGTAAAAATGTGCATCGGCGTCCTGATCAACCTTCGCCGCCTGAGACATTTCCTCCCGCAACGAGTGCTGCTGACCATAGTGCAGGGTAGTCATTTCGCGCATGAGATATTGCATTTCGGTTCATAGCTAGGGGTCTGCTGTTAACGAGGCCAGACTGCTCAAAGTAGTCGAATTCGCTCCCAGAGTAGTTACTGGCCTCCGAAAGCCTGGCTACGCGCCTCGCGCGCGGGATGACCTGCACGTTGCCACGCCGCGCCGAATGTGTTGAATGCTAACTGTTGTCGCTGCGCACAAAGCCCGTGAGTAAAGTGAACCTGCAAGCCTCGCCTGTTTGCTTCAAACACACGCTGACGCGCGAACCAGTGACCGAACTACCTGTATGGACCAGAACCTACACCCCCGGCGGTGTGCACGGTGGCAGGACAGCAGTCATTCACATACCGAGCGGCGTCTCTCATCAATGGGCTGCCTTTGGAGGTCAGACGACTGGATTCAACAAGCTTTAAGTGCGCCTGGTTGACATCAGCCGTGTGTCGGCTGATGTCAATAAAATACAATCTGGCCGTTTCGGCTTGCTGATTCAGCTAGGGATTACGGTGTGTGCTTAGCTAAGGATTACGGTGGAAGTGGCCATTCTGTTTGTCCAATTAATTTTGTCCCGTTTTGCGAAACTGCGTGGGCTCGCCGCGCTGCCGCCGTGCCCTACCACCCTCGTCGCCAAGTTTCACACCGTTACACCTGAGCTGGGACGCACACGTCACCGTTGAGTCACCACTGAGTCGCTGGGAAAGTTTCCCTTGTAGTTGTGGGGGGGGGGGGCAGCATAAAAACGGGGCGAACATCCCTGCCGTGACAGAGCCCGCGCAGTGCTGCAGCCAAGGCCGTATGGGGATGCAACGCGGCACGGCCGGGCCGGGGACACTGCTGCCACCCGCGGCAGCGGCCGAACTACAAACGTGCTGCCAGCCGCCAGGTGGCACTCCACGATACACAGCTCTGCGGTTCAGCTGCGTTCCCACGCCGATCGGCTTCTACTCCAACACGCCCTGACATCACCTCTTCTCCTTCCCTTCAGCTCTGTGGCGAGGCTCGACCGATCCGGCCGCCTGGCCACCACCGGCACGCAGGGATGCTTGCTGCAGTCCTCCAACTAATATTTTCCAAAAAGGTGTCTAGGCCATTCATAGAGACCGCAGAGACCTCATCGAGACTGCAGCGAGACCGAGACCGTGCTCCGTGTCCGAGCTCGTCGACATTTGTCACCGCGTGCCTAGCGCAGTCAAACGGCTGACGGCTCGCTCGAGCCGCAGGAGCTCGACTGTGTCTCCGTGAGGGTCGCGTCTCGGATTCGGGAGTGCTCTTCGCCGGGTGTACTATTTTCATTCCTCAAGGTCCCGTTTTCGTGTTGTAGAACCCTTACGAAGACTCATACTGCCAAAAGTACTGAAGTTTTTGGTCCGGTTATGCCCTCACTACCTGAAGGATCTATCAAATAACGTGACCGGTGGTGATCTGTTTATGTCAGGTGGGCCCGTTTTTGCAATCACAGAAACTGTCCGTAGGCCGTTTTGCAACCGGAAGCCAGTTGCAATCGCCTGCCTTTCTGCCTCATCCTGGCAGAAAGGGCGGGCACCTCTGGGAATGGAACCCCACAGTGAATGGTTACGCGTAAAAATATTAACTTGTGCACATTGTCGGATTCGTAATGTCACTCGAGTGACATGTCATGACGCGAATATTTGAATGTTGGCGGGGGTGGATCTAGGATTTCGTCCATGGGGGGGGGGCACGCAACATAGTGGGGCCCCCTGGAGTTTGGGGCCCCCTCCAGAAAATATTCTTGCTTTTCTGTCATTACATTTTAAGACGGGTCGCATGTAATATATATATATATATATATATATATATATATATATATATATATATATATATATATATGAAAGCATGAGTTCGGTTAGCACTTCATTTTTTCATTTGATGGCCTATGAAGTTAACCTAAGTTGACCTTAGCCCATCTCTAGGCCACCACAAAATGACATTTTGTCACTGTGTCAATGACACTGTGTTTGGGATGCTTTTTTCTCAAAGTTGCACTTAAGAACATAAACTTCGTCAGAAGCACATTGTGTAGGAAATATAAAGATAATTGTTGTAAGCTACTGGCAGACCAATTTCGAACAATGATAACCTGCTCGGATACACTCCATCTTTCGGGGGCCCCCCGCACCGGGTTTTGGGTACCTCTAATTGGAATGGAGAGTCTTACGCTCCTGTCGGGGTTCCTTCTGATAAGATACTTGGCCATTTCTATTGTGGGGATCTATACATCTGGTTTTAGGTACTTCCTTTTTGAATGGAGGGCCCTCTGCTCTTTTCGAGAACCCTGTCTGTTAACCTGCTCGAGCACACTCGAATATCCGGGGGCCCTCCACATTGTGTCTTGGGTACTTCCTATCTGAATGGAGGGCCCTACGCACTTATCGGGGCCCCATCTGTTTGCCTCCTTGGCTAGACTGGTTGGTTCGGGGCTCTGTATATTGGGTCTTAGCGTTTGGATTTTGGGCCCTGCACTCCTGTCGGGGCCATCCGATAATATAATTTGTTCGGGTACCCCCCATCTTCTGGCGGCCCTCCGTACTGGGTTTTGGGTACTTCTTATTGGAGGGCGCTACGCTCTTGACGGGCCCCTTCTTATAACCTGCTCGGGCACATTCCATCGTTCGAGGGGCCATTTGCATAGGGCCTTCAGTTCTTCCCGTTTGAATGGAGGGCCTTACGCTCTTGTTCGAAGCCCTGTCTGTTAACATGCTCTGGCACGCCTGGTCACCGATCATTCGAGGGCTCTCTACGTTGGATCTTGGGTGCTTCCTACTTAAATGGAGGGCCCCACGCTCTTGACGGGACCCTATATTGTAAGCTGCTCGGGCACGCTCGATCGTTGGGAGCGCTACACATGTTGTCGTAAGTATTTCTTATGTGAATGGATGCCGCATGTTTTTGGCGGGCCCCATTTATTAAGCTGCTCAGGCCGGTGGCGGATGCACATGGGGTGGGGGGAGGCACGGGGCAAAGGCTCCAAAGGTGCCCATAACCGGCCGAACAGACGCGGTTTTCCGAGAGCAAAATTGGACGCCTTTGGACCTACAGACGACCAAGAACAATTGCTCGCAACAAAAGTAAAGAGTTCATGAGCAGACGGAGTTAATTCTTTCCTGTTTAAAAATGGTACTGTTAGGGGGAAAATTTTGGGCTCATTGCGTTACCCAGAGGCCTTACGCTGCTGCCCGGGCTCTATATGTTCACTTGCCCAGTTAATCTGATTGCTAAGGAGCTTTCCATGCTGTCTTTGATCTGTTTGCACCTCCTCGTAGGGCCCAACACTGCTGTTGGGCCGCTATCCGCTCTCATGTAGGGGCGCTCTTGATCAATCAGGTTTTCCTTCACGGATTTGTCCCATTCGCCCGAAAGACTCTACACGCATTTCTGGGGCCCATATGCCAGGGTACGCTCAGATGGTCAGGGGCCCTTCATATAAGTTTCCGGTTCTTTCCACTTACTTGGAGGGTCTTGTGCCGTTGCAGGGCCCTTATAAGGTAAGGCACCGAGACATTCGATGTTCAGGGGACCTCTGCTTTGATTAGGGGATGCTTCCCTTTGATCTCCTTTGCGGAGGACTCTTCACTCCTATTGAGGCTCTTTCTGTTAACGCGCTCGTACACTCTTGTTCGCACAGGGGTATTAATGCATGGCCTTGGGTAATTCCCCTTTTCTCACAGGGTCTTTTGCTCTGGGTGGGGTAACACATGTCAGCTTGCCGGGACACTACCGATAGTTAAGGGGCCCAACGCGCTGGTCTTGGGCTCTTTTTGCTTGCTCTGAAGATCCTATACTTGTTGACGGGGGCCACTTTGTTGGCCTGCGGCACCCATGATCGCTCAGGTTTCGTCCCAATTGCCCTTGGTGCCTTCGCCTTAGAGCAGTAGCCGAATGTGCGCCGATGAATTTTTACGCGCAACTACCGAACATAATTTTACATGCCGCCGACGTCGTACGAGTCATTTTCATTGGCTACTGAGTGTGTGACGCACATTACACTAGTGCATCATGTTCTTCACGTACTTTGAATGATAAGATATGTTGTAATCCTTTATGAAAATGAAAAAAAAAATTATGCATTAGTCATCAGTCATCAGCTGATTACATCGCCCAGCCGGCTAGCCGTAACTACATAAGCAAGGAATTAAGTCCATGCTTGGTTTTGATGGTTGTTAGCAGCCAACTCAGTTTCATCTTGCCTGTCGTTCCGAAACACTTAGCCTCAAAATCACAGCATTTAACACGATCTGAAGAAAATGAGTAAGGTCTATATGTTTGCATGCGTAGCACGCCTAGCTTTATACGGCTGAGCACAGTAAGATGGGTCTCCGGAGTTAAGAAATAAATGAATAATTAAATACATGCATGTATGTGTATGCCTATACATATATATATGCATATATATATATATATATATATATATATATATATATATATATATATATATAGAAGGCCCCCGAAAGATGGAGTGTATCCGAGCAGGTTATCATTGCTCGAAATTGGTCTGCCAGTAGCTTACAACAATTATCTTTATATTTCCTACACAATGTGCCTCTGACGAAGTTTATGTTCTTAAGTGCAGCTTTGAGAAAAAAGCATCCCAAGCACAAAAATGTCATTTTGTGGTGGCCTAGAGATGGGCTAAGGTCAACTTAGGTTAACTTCAAAGGCCATCAAAATGAAAAAATGAAGTGCTAACCGAACCCATGCTTTCAGCACAATGTGTTTCTGTGGTCGAGAGAAGTGTGTTCTGCATCTACGGATGCTGAAGACCGCATAGTTGTTGTATACATTATACATAACCCCGTTGACACTTGGTAATGAATTTGTAGCAAACTGAGAACGAGCACGTTGAGATCATATGTCATCAGCTTCACAAACACGGTTTAGGAGTGGTTACACGCGTCACATCCATTTATCTAGCCTCTGCTACCGACGCCAGAGGGCATTGACTTTGGATGGACATCACATGACCTTGCATGTCCTCACGTGGCCTATTTTAGGCTCAGTGTGCATTAGAATGATATCACAACATGCCTGCAGTGGATTGTTCAGCTTCTGCGCCCACAATTACCGAATAAAACTCTATTTTAAGCTCAGCATGCGCCTCGCAGAAGGCACCCTCAAAGATAGGTGATGACCTGGGTCAAGGTCATGTGCACTTCGGTCATATGATCGTTGTGCATGTGAGGTAGCACTCTTCCCCTCGTATCCAACACCAAAACACCACAAAAATACGAACAAATTTGTATCATTTACGATGAAAACCTCGACTTACGGCTTCACGTCACGTAGCTCGCCTGTTGAATCAAGTATAAAACTCACAAAAAGTTGTGTTCCGTCAAAGTTTTTAGAGCCTGACCCTTTCGATCTGACCTAGGTCACTGACCTTGGTTAAATCAAGACTTTAAATTTGCACAAAGGGTGTCAAATTGATAGATCTATAGGTACTGTAAATGTAATGTCACTGCGAGTGTACGGTTTTGAGCTGTGTTCGAAAACCCGTAGGGAAGGTCAATATACCCCCCCCCCCCCCCCCGCCAACCTGGCGCGAGATGAGCTGTTCATCTGGCAAGCCCCCATTTCGAAAGGTTTGACCAACACATGCGGACTCACTGGTCCGGCCCACGCGTGGTGACCGGAACGGGTCGCCCCTCACCTGTCACAGCGGCCGGTGGTGACCGGAACGGGTCGCCCCTCACCTGTCACAGCGGCCGGTTGTGAGCGGAACGGGTCGCCCCTCACCTGTCACAGCGACCGGTTGTGAGCGGAACGGGTCGCCCCTCACCTGTCACAGCGGCCGGTTGTGACCGGAACAGGTCGCCCCCCACCTGTCACAGCGGTCGGTCGTGACCGGAACGGGTCGCCCCTCACCTGTCACAGCGGCCGGTTGTGACCGGAACGGGTCGCCCCTCACCTGTCACAGCGGCCGGTTGGGACCGGAACGGGTAGCCCCTCACCTGTCACAGCGGCCGGTTGTAACCGGAACGGGTCGCCCCTCACCTGTCACAGCGGCCGGTTGTGACCGGAACGGGTCGCCCCTCACCTGTCACAGCGGCCGGTCGGGAAGGGTTTTCGTTAGCGAGAGATTATGTCTCGGTCCATCCGTTCCGGTGAGGGGAGTCAGACGCTTTGATGCCCCGCGCGACTAGATTCGATTAGAGCCAGGCCTCAGTCGCTCGCCACGAAAGACTAGAATCGACTAGGCTGGTGCCCAAACAGCTAAAGTTTAGGGTTCCTCAAATAAACGGTTTGGTGACCCATCGCCGAAAGGACCGACCCTGAATGTTCCCCATTTGGACGTACAAACGTTGTGGTGCCTTTGAACTTTGTTGTTTCTTGAAAACACACGACCTCAAGTCGATCGATCCCAGTGGGATCTATCGTGGTGTCCCCCGGAATTGGGTGCCTTTTTAAATAATATTCATGATGCTCTGCAATAAAGGTTTTGTGGTGCCTGATTTAGTAAGGGGTTAATCCAGAATTTGGCCCGGATGGAAAGCAAAGAAATTGTGATGTGCCTAAAAATTGAGGTTTCGAAACCCTTTCAGTGGCCGGCTTGGTCTTGCTGCCTTTTGCATATAAGTGCTTTGGTGATGCGAAATGGAGATCTTGCTGTCCCTCCACCGAATGGCCGATCGATTATTTTGTCCATGGCGCGCCACGGGTATTGCAATTTCCCTGGCATTTGTTGTCTATAAGAAAAAAAAATGTTTTCGTACCCCTTAAGGGGCCAACTAGAGTTAAGCTTCTCTGGCAAAGAAAGATTATGGTTATCCAAAATGAAAAAAAAATGGTGGTGCCGCTTTGCCAAACATCAAAGAACGGACCAATCAGCATTTTTGTCACGGTGAAACGCACAGATATCCCTCTTGAAAATTAAGGTCATGGTACCTCGAAGTAAAGGTTTTGGGGCACCTTGCCTAGGGAACTGTTCCAGGATTTCGATCGGGGTGGGAGGCACAGCATTGTTGTGCCCATTGAGCATGGGGGTTCGCAGCTCTTCTCGGTCCCAACTGGAATGGGGCGCCTCTTGGAACTAAAGGTTGCAGCCTCGGAAATGGCGGTTTTAGTGCTCCTTTGCCGAGGGGGCTAATCCAGTATTTTGTCAAACGGACAAAGCACATGTATAGAAGTACCTGTGGAATTTAATGTCTCTGAAAATTAAATTTTTTTGATCTTTTGCGGTGTTCCTGGAATATTGTGCCTCTTGGAAATAAAGCCGAGGTTTCGAAATGAAGGGTTGGTATGGTCCAAACGGGGCGGGGGGGGGGGGCTCATGCTGGCCCAGAGGGTGGGTGACATAGCTCCATGCCTCTTCCCACTCGTTATCAGAACACTTCCCTGCCTGCATTGTTTGATTACAGGCAGAACGAGACCATCAAATTTGAATAGCTCTGGAGCATCCACCACGTCATACAATGAAGTATCTTCTGTAGCCCCAGTGGCTGGCACTTCCGGCAGGAGCTCAACAGACACCTAAAATCGTTGCCTTCCCGCAGCCCCCCGGAACCGAGTCATTCGCATCACAAGTGGCACCATTTGTGGGCACGTGCGGTGTCTACTACGACAGGCAGCTGCTGTGGTCAAATAGTGGCTGCTCCTTCTCCAGCAAATAAGCTGTCCTTGAACCAAAACAAAATGCAGAATCGGTATCTTAAATTTTCAGAAACTGTGAGACGTCCATCAGGAAACGTTATCAAAATACAAACGTCTGTCTGCTGTCCCGTGCTCATCCTCAAGAGCTGAGGTGCTGAGGATGAACGCAGGTCGTAATTTTGAGCACCGCTAATGTTCTCGTAGTTGAACACTACATTGTCGTTTAACCAGTGCCTCCCGATTCATCGAAGGTCGTTTACTCAACGTAGTTAGTTTGAGCTCATAATACCGAAAAAACCGGAAGCTGAGGGGCCTTTGTCTTGTATTAAATCCGAATTATGACCGTAGAGCGAAGTGGGCAAAATTTCTGAAGAAATGTGTCTTGGAAATAGAATGAGCAGGGCACATGTGCTCGCCCCCCCCCCCCCCCTCCCCCAATGAACAACTCAAAACTCCACCCCTGGCAACAAGCATTGGAGAGAAGGCAAGTTCTCCACCAAGAAATCTGAGATGAATACGAGGTTAAAACGCACAAAAGTAGCATTAATCGCTGAGGCCCAGAGGTCCCAGGCAGAGGCAAATGGCTGGGACCCAGACCCCTCTTGCACGTGGCTCTACAGAGGCAGTTTCAGGCATGGGACACTCGCGCCCATTCGCCCATTTGCTGAGGGCATTTGCCTTGGCCTGCCTCTGGACTAATCCGTCTACTCATGGGGCAACGTGAGAACAGGTTTGGCCCGTCCTCCGCCGCCAGTGAAGGATCGCGAAGTCCGGGTCACCGTGTCCAACAGCGCAGTCGGCGGCGTCCGGGCGGCGAAGGTCGCGGTGTGGCGCGTTGGCCGATGACAATGAATACTTGCATGCTTGACTGTCAGGTTCAGGATCTGTTTTGCAGCCTGTTCTTAAAATGTTTACAGGCCTTTAAGCCGCCAGGCCAGCATTGGTAAGCAAACTCACAAGCCAGCAGTAAAGCTTATGTTTGCATGGCCACGGAACAGCACCGCATAATGTATAGTAACTCTACAATCATCAGCAGTGTTATTCACGTTAGATGAATATGTTTCTTCTGCATTTGCTTGTACAATGTCACAAGTGTGAGGGAAGTCATTGTGGGACAGCTTCCGTCGTCAGTCAATGAACAATCCAACAATCTCTGTGACTTAAAATATTTAATTACACTTTTTTGTCAATATTGAGCTGTTCCTTGCTCTTCCACAGAGATATAACAGGTATTGTGGCGGCAAATCTTCATGGACACCGTTACCACTCATGTCAGTCATCCTTAGATCGCGTTAATGACTTGGCATGCGTTCCAAACCTTTACGTCACGTGTTTTTGTCGGAATGTTTAGCTAGGTTGCAGCTTGCACCGCATCTGTTGAGCCTTCTTTAAGAGTTCTATTGGGGACGGGGAGACCCTGGCGTGACGCCGAACTTCAGAGGTAGACCTTTTGATGGACAGCTAGAAAATATGTTTGAGATGGTAGGTTCTGGCAGAGCTTAGTTAATGAAACTAACCTGCGCACCGAGCAGTATTTAGCAGCGGCTCAGTGTGTCTCACCGCACCGGATAATTGGCTTTGGTTCCTCACCGCATACATGATATATGTATGCGGTGAGGAACATGAGCTATGTATCATGAGGATACATGAGCTATGTATCAAACCTGAAACAGCATGCCGTTGGTACCAATTTCAAGCCTACCCCTTTAACCTACGCCCACCCGTGCGTCTGAGACGACCGCGCGCGTGTGGGGGAAAGCTGACTTCCCCTCCAGTATCTCAAACTTCCGGATGACGTAAGAGAAAAAGTTGTTGTGAATGTCCCGTCAAATCATCAAGACCGCATCCCAAATTTTTGACCTCAGGTCAACTGTGAGGTCACTAGAGATCACGAAATGTATCAAAACGGTCTTTCTGATAAACGCACTTCAAGCATATGTTAACACGTCAGGGCGGATACTGACGCCACTGATGTGCGCGTTAAGTCTGTGAGGAGCCCATTGCGACCATTTCTGTCCCCTCGCAAAGGTATGGTAATACCGGTCATCGCTCAACATTGGAGGGAGGACCCTTCCATTGCTGAAAATTGGAGCGATGAAAAATATTTATGCAAACGAAAGCAAGAAAGTTTTATTTCGCAATGTCCTTCAAGCTTAATCTATTAGGTGCAGGTGTGAGACAAAAGCACCCAATCATTTTAAGATGACCTAGAGGTCAGCTGAGCTCAACTAAGGTCAAATTCTAAGCCGCCAAATTGACAAAATTGAAATGCTCACCGGGTCCGTGTCACCAGTGTAATGGTTTTGTGAGGCCAGAAATAGTGCGTTGTACATCTACAGATACTCAGCATCGCGTAATTGTTTTAAACATTGCACCTAAAACCTTGGACGCTTGGTAATGTATTTGTAACAAACTGGCAACGGGCACCTTGCTACATGGGATTTTACGTCATCAGTTTCATGAACACGATATGGGTGTGGTTGCACGCGTCGCACTCGTTCATCTAGCCTCTCCGCTGCCGACGACCGGGGACATTGAGCCTGGATGATCTCACATGACCTTTTATGTCCTCACGGACCTATTGTGAGCTCATTATGCATCATTATTATATCACATGTTTTCAATGGAGCATTCATATTTGGTGCCCAAAATTATCGAAAAAGCTGCCTGCGTTGGGCTCAGCATGTGTTTTGCAGAAGGTACTGATAGAGGTAGGTCATGACCCGAGCAAGGCAATGATGCGCTCTTTGCTCATATGATCGCTGTGCATACGAGATCGTGCTATTTTCCTCGCATGCAAACACCAAATCTACACAAAATGCGTGCAAAATTACATGATTTACGACAAAATTTGAAAATTGACTTGACGCCAAGTAACTAATCACGCCTGTGTTGGAAAATCCGAAATATACATGCTGAAGGTATTATTATGTTCTAATACAACATGTGTTTTGCCCGTAAGTTCTGTGACCCTGATGTTCGTATATCGCCTGACCCACATTTGCTCGATGCGCCTGAATTTAACAGCTTTACCGTACCACATGGCTGTGTAGCACGCTTGTTACGCGATCTCAGTGCACACAAGACCTGTGGTCCCGACGGGCTCAGTGCCCGGATTCTCAGGGAATGTGCTGAGGAGCTAGCTATTCCGTTAGTAATAATATGTAAGCTTTCTCTAGACTCTAGCGTCTTCCCCGCCATGTGGAAACAAGCGAATGTGACACCGGTGCGTAAGAAGGGGTTCAAAAAGCTGCCTGGAAATTACAGACCTGTGTCGTTGCTTCCTAGCTGTTCAAAAATACTGGAGAAATTTGCGAGCGATAGCCTATCGCAGGTTTGTCTGCCCGCCCTTCTCTCATCCCAGCACGAACTCCTTCCAAAGCGCTATTGCATCACAAGCCTTTCATGTTTTCTTGAACGCTGCTGCACATCTATCTCAAAAGGTAAACAAGCAGATGCAATTTACACTGATTATTCTTCATCATTCACCAGCGTGAAGCACCTCCGTCTGCTGCACAAGCTTCGCTATTCTTTTTGCATCACTGGCCAAGCGTGCAACTGACTGGAGTCGTACCTCAGCAATCGTTCACAACGTGCAGTGCTCAGCGGCAAACAATCTGACTGGATTCCAGTGCGATCTAGTGTCCCGGAAGGCAGTCTGCTAGGGCCGTTGCTGTTCGCCTGCTTTCTGGCTGATGTTCCTGACCAAATCGAGCGTGAGTGCCTTACGTAGGCTGAGGATGTGAAAATTCATCACTGAATCGACAATGTAGCAGGTTGTCTTAACACTTCAGGCGGCTTTGGATCGCCTCTGTGAATGGTCCAAAAACTGAGGACTGGAATTGAACCCAGCTAAGTGCAATGCCATCTCATTCGCCCCAGCACGTCACCTATTCACTACTCATACGCACTAGACGGTCACCACTTGGATAGCTGCCAGCAGATCCGTGATGTTGGCGTCATGCTGGACAACAAACTCACCTTTGCCAATCACATAGATTCAGCTGTCTCAAAAGCCAATAGGATGCTGGGCCTTCTCATGCGAAGCGTGCAAATGCCGTCGTGCCCTCGTCAGGCGCGGTTCAATCACAAGGCTTTGCTTTGTGCCTTCAACGCTCATGTGAGACCATTGATAGAGTACGGCAGCGGTATTTGGAGCGGTGCTGCCGTTTCCCATCTCACCTGGTTCGAAAGACCGCAACACAGCTTTTTCATATGGTTGGATTCGCGTAGCCAGTCTCGGCGTCCTCCACTGGATTATGAGCATCTTCTTGCTTTCTTCAAAACATCATCTATCAAGATACGCTTCACTCAGTCTGACATTTTATTTTATACAACGTATTTCAGCACAGGCTTGACTACGCTCACTTGACATCACTGTTCAGTCTGGCTACATCCTTCCGGGGTATTCGGCATATTGGCCGTTTCCACCAGCCATTTGCAAGGGTTGAAAGCCACTGTTGAAAATGGATTGGTCTCACGACTGCCCGCTACCTGCAATCAATTTTTTGCAGCATTTTCCTTCACTGACTTTTTTCATCCAACAAAATCATTCCGATCTGATTTGTTTAGGTTCGCCGGCACACGTGGAATATTTTATTCATGATTTGATCCGCGGCTATGTGTGTGCGTGTGCGTGCGCGTGTGTGTGCGTGTATGTGTGCGTGTGCGTGTGCGTGTGCGTGTGCGTGTGTGTGTGTGTGTGTGTGTGTGTGTGTGTGTGTGTGTGTGTGTGTGTGTGTGTGTGTGTGTGTGTGTGTGTGTGTGTGTGTGTGTGTGTGTGTGTGTGTGGTGTGTGTGTGTGTGTGTGTGGCTAGGTTTTTTGTTTGTGTGTGCATCGTATATTTATTGTTCGTAAAACCGGACTGCTGCCGTAATTGGGCTTTTGTCTGGGAAATGCTAATGTCCTAAATAAACAAATAAACAAATATTACAGCAAATTTGCGCAAAGGACAACTAACCCACCAAAAAATATGTTTGGTAAAGGTTTTGTGGACGGCGCCCGGGTGGGACACGGGCGGGCCGGACCCACTCGTCCGGCCAGCGGATGGGGACCCGAGGGGGTCGACCCCTACCTGTCACAGCGGGCGGTCGGGAAGGGTTTGGCAAACGAGGGAATTATGTCCCGGTCCGTTGTCCCCATCCGTTCCGGAAATCAGGCGCTTTGAAACGCCGCGCGACTAGATTCGACTAGGGCCGGGCCTCAGCCTTTTGCCACGAAAGGCCAGAATCGACAATACTGGTACCCGGCAGTGAATTAAAAACGTACAATTATTATGTTCATCTACAGAGCGCCGTCACTAAATCACCGTGAGTTTAGAGCTTGATCAGCTTTGAATTCCCGATCACCATTAGGTAAAGTAAGGTGAGGTGAAGCAGGTTTTTTGTTCTCCGTGGGGAAGAACTTTTGGTTTTATATTGGAATAAGAAATTGTTTTTTAATTTGCTTCGTGTTTGAGCCGGGTTTTGCAGGAAAATAATTTCTACAAAATCATAGAGCCTAGAAATGCAGTAGCAAAATCGATAAACTACTGAGCAGCTCTGTCCTTGAAGCTTGCCACTCTGTTCGCGCCATTTCTGTAGCATTCTGAGTTTCTGACGTTCATTTTGAAGAGTCGCGCGCAGGCGGCGTGGAGCGGTGACGGTGGGGTTGCTTGAGAATATAAAGACTAGTTGTGGATTCAGTTCAGCGTCATACGCTGTGGATAGTATTGTAGCAGGCTGAACGTTGGTGAGTATATGTAGCATATGCGTACGATGTTAGGCGTAAATGAATGTTGAAAACCATGCTCTCCCCCCTGAATTTGACCAAATTTCTTCTCGAAGTTGGTGGGGGTAGGCTAAAGTCCCATCAAGCTGAGAAGGAAACCACATCCCTGTACCCAAACTTGATATATCTGAGTCAGTAGAAGCCTAGATGGGTATGACGTGGCCTCATCATTTGTCCCTCAGGTGAGAAAGATGGCACCTTGGCTGGTAGCAAGCTACACTAATTGGTATGTGCCAGATGCCCACATATATGTTGTAGCGGCTTGCAAGATTGTTCAATCACAAAGTTGTAATGATATGTCCTGGGTTATTTCCAAACAGGTGCACAATATTTTAAGCATTGTTTTCCAATGACTAATTGATACACCTTACAAATTGAACTCAAGATGAATAATTATATACTTAGGAGTAAAGTACCTACTTGGAAACTAGGAAATGTAAGAAGCATAAGCAGTCAATCTTCAATAGCTTTTGGCAATCACTGAGATGAGCTAGTGCAAGGTATTTACTGTCAACTACTGTTAATGAATGTCCCGCAGTACCAGTAGTGTACATGGTGCAAATCTGCCACACTATTTTGTTTTCTCTACAAGCTGTGTTTTTATATTTTTGTTTTCCCCAACTGCTGAAACCAAATTCCAGATGCTGTTACTTTATGATAGCTGCAGGTTAGGGTGGGGGCTTGCAGTATGTGATTTTGCTGTGCATTTTCTAACAACATTGTTACCTGCATGGTGCCCATCCACCATGGCTAGTGAGCTTGATGCTGGCCTTATTGCCTGACAGCAATGTGCATAGTGTGGCCCATCAATTTAACAACAAAACATGATTGTCAAAGCCATTAATTGGTCCCCAGAATAGGCACTTTCATGCTGAAATGGACCCTCCAGTCAGGTATGGACTATCTGTAGGCCAAAATCAGTAATGTACAGGCTCAGAAGTGCCCCATTTTGGTCTGAATGGACTCTAAATAGGCAAGAATGGCCCCAGCAGGTCAGAATTAACTTTCTGGCTGACATAACCCCGGTATGGCTCAGAATCAGCAGTATCATTCCGGACCCAGAATGCCTCCATATGCCCTGCAGTTTGGGGGAGTGTTAACTTCCATCTCCCAGCTTTTAAGAAGAGGGGCGAGGTGTTTCCACTTCCCCTGGTTCCCACATCCTTGAATGTTTGTGAGCTTTGTTGCATGGCAGTGTTTAGTAAGGGCTATAAGAATGGTTTCTCTCAATAAATCTGAAAAATGTGTTTTTGTACATAATTTTGATATGGGTTGGCACATTTAAAAGCTTTTCTGCTCAAAAATATTTTAGTGCACTGTTGGTTCAAAATTCCTTGCGTGATATGCAACAAACCATGCTTTCAACCTACCTATTTTTACACTTTGTTTTACCTTTATATGCCTTTTGTTGCAAGGCACTGATGTGCACTTGGTATGCGAATTATGAATTATGACTTTTGAATATTCAGAGCTTAACAGGAGCAAAGAAGCTGCATCCGCACTGACTCATGCCTTAAAATTAACATGTGCAGCAGCTGCAGCAACATATGCAGATGTGTAGCAGTGCCAACATAGCATTGAAAAATGATTAATTTCTCCATTCTTGGTAGATGTGCATGGGTGCCTGTACCCCCCTTACCATCATGAAGAAGATTCAGCAGCAGTTCTGTGCCAAGATTTTACAAAAATAATTTGCCTATTTCTGCATTGTGCCATTGTCTGTCACCAGTTGCACCTTTTTCCCCTCTGCTCTATTCCTACATCATGGCTTTAGCACTATTGCAGCTTTCATTGGTCTGATGATAACTGAAAAAGTTTTGCAGATGATGCTTGGCAAAGCCATGCTTTTGAGACATGTGCCAAGTTCAGCCCCATTGGTGGATTCTAGATCCCATGGCATTCTTCATTGAAATGCCTGAAAGCATACAACTAATTTTTGCAACCCAGGCTCGTGTCTGGATGTGTGCACAATTGTGTGTGCCGACTACTGGTAATGCAAGCCTGCATATAATTTCCAAAATGTCTCAACAAGTAGGCTTGGCTGCTGGAAGTGTTTGTCCAACAATTTTGTTTTTTTATAAATTCGATTCAAACCCTTTGAATGGATAGATATGTGGGATCAGCATGCACACTAAGCAGTGCTTGTTGTGTGAGCCCTGACCCCCACTGTCCGATTGCACAATTCCAGGCAATGGCAGAATTTAGTGGCAAAAGCTTAACGTGCTGCAATGCTCGGCACCGTCCGTCCTGCCCTCCGACGTCAACTGACCTTTAGCGCGACCGCTGCCATCGGCCGCAGGCCATACCTGCCAAGGGCAAATAACGAGCGCCCTGAAGCTAGTCGAACCCATCCTGCCACGGTTGGGTGGATGGGAAGGCAGGCGCTCTAACCAACCGAGTCGCCGGAACGGCCAATGAGGCATGTTCGTGCCAACTCAAGTTCCATTTGTTTCAGATTCAGCTGAGGGGGCCGCAATGGGCAGGGAGAGCGAGAAGGCGCGGCAGCGCAAGATGGCGCGGCGCGCCGAGAAGGAGCGGCTGGCTGCCTCCGGGAGCTTAGTCAAGCTGGCCAACAGTGTGCCCGACCTGATGGCCGAGCTGGCCGCGTTCCGCCGATATGACCGGCGCGGCGTGAGCGTCGCCCTTGAGCACCGCAACGTGGGTGACCTGAGCGACGCCGAGCTGGACGCCATGCTGACCATCTGCCGCGACAACATGCGCGCCCTCTACAACTCGTGCGAGTGGGGCTGGAACGACAAGGAGAAGCGCGGTGAGATGACGGAAAGCATGGCCAAGTACTTGGTGGCGCGCGACGGCGACTCCAAGATCGTGGCCTTCTGTCACTTCCGCTTCGACCTCGACTATGACGACGAGGTGGTCTACTGCTATGAGATCCAGCTGACGAAGCCGTACCAGCGGAGCGGACTCGGCAAGTTTATGATGTCGATCCTGGAATTGATGGCGTTCAAGAAGCAGATGCTGTATGTGCGGCTTACGGTCCTGAAGCACAACGACGTGGCCAACAACTTCTTCAAGTCCTGTGGCTACGTGCGCGACAAAACCTGTCTTGATGACACCATATATCAGACTTACTGCTACGAAATTCTCAGCAAGAAAAATCCTCGGAGGGAAGATGTCAATGTTGGAAACGTCCCGCAGATCAGTGTCAGTAAAAGCCAGCAGCAGAGCTGTACCTGAGCTGTCAGTGCAGCGTTGCTGAGCTCCTCGAGAGGGCGTTTTGATGTGCATGTTGGAGCGTGCGTTGAACCTGCCCTTTGCCAACAGCTGTCGTCCTCAGACATGACATCTTCCCACTTGTTTACAATTTCGGATTTGGCCGTCAGGGCACACTTGAAGGGTGCTGTTGTATGGTGGGTAAGGTGCCACGGGTGTGTTGTTGGGACGATGTTTTTGTCGTGTATGCTCGTGACACGTGGCCATGCGTCAGTTATCGACTGTAGAGGCTGTTCCATCTGCACGAAGGCATTTTAGAAATTGACGAGTTGGGAATGTAAAATTTTGATAATACATCGCTCTTTTTTGTCGTCCTGTTTATGGTTGCGTGGTGACCGAACGCCTGAAGAAAACTTAGCTGGTCAAAACAATTAGGGATGAAGCACAATTCAGGGTTGAGGGTATTACAGATGCCTTTTGCCACGTGTCTGCCGGCAGTGGCGCATGCTATGGACGTTGGATAAAAAGGGTTTAACGTCAGCAATCCTGTGCCCCGCTGTTCGTCTCGTGCTTATGGTCCAATAAGGGTGCGTTGTCTCCGCCGCTAGCTCCTTAAGAGTAACCATCTGTTTCGGAGCCAGAGGATGTCGCTTTTGCAAGGCAGCACGCGGAAGATGAGTTAAAACTCGGCTTCCCTCTGAGGTGTGTGGTGACCGGCTTGGTCGGCCTTGCGGAACATGAGTTAAAACTCGGCTATCCTCTGGGGAGGTGTGGGGTGACCAGCTTGGTCGGCCTCGCACGTGGAACCGATTCTCCCTCCACTTGTCAAATGTGCTGCGGCCGGGCTCACGGACATGGACGACCCGCTTTTAGAGGGGGGAGGGGGGCTGCTAACTGCGTATATATACATATACACATATATATATATATATATATATATATATATATATATATATATATATATACTATATATACATATACTTACATGTGTGCATGCCATGCCTTCAACACTGTGAGTGGTGCTTTACTTGGCGCATGACGAACGAGTCTAATGAACATTGACGCATCGCCTAGGATCGCAGGCTGCTGCAGGTCCGGGGTTGCTCACGCGGAAATATTTGCCATAGCTCACGACGTGTGCCCTTGGCGCAGGCGCGTAGCCAGGGCATTGGTAGGGGGCACATGGTTGACAAAGGGCTCCCTGAAGTGAAAGGTCCCACCAGAAATCGCTGGATGCGGCCAATTTATTGATGCGAGCATGTTTTTTTCGTATTTTCATTTGCATCTTCTATGACTGGAATGGAAGCCAGAAGCTATCGGGAAATCAATTCTGCCTGCATTGTATAGTCAACACACTGAGGAAATCATGCGTAAAGCGATTGCATGAAATGTATCACCAGCCCTCTTCATTATACAATGGTCCAATTAACTCCTGAACTGAGATAACTCGGAAGCTTTTTCAGAATTTTTATCTGGGTTCCACAGAGGCCTTCAGGAGCCCGCGAATGTAGACCGAAATGGGCAGCAGTTTGTTTTGATTACGCTAAAGGATGTTTGCCTGGAAAAGTTCAACATTTAGTCAGAATTGATAAGTGGCACAAATGATGCAACGTAGTTTTGAGCATGCGCGCTCGTGGATCCTAGCAAAAACAAACTCGAAGCCAGGCGTTGCAGTTTCCTCATGCCGTGCAGCGTCGGCCCCGTGGCTGTGGCCCCGTGGCTACTCAGCTGTGGCCAACGGGTGGACGAAAATGATGGCTTATTTGAAAAAGACATCTTTGAACGCTTTGGGACATCAAGTGACACATCTACACAGAAGGTAGTATATTTCACCTGCGCGATTTTTGGTTTGATGATAAGAACTATTTGGCCTTTACAGCACCGCGCATTGGTGTTGGAATGATGGAATCGGGTGGTGGAACTGGAAGAATAAGGGTAGAATCTCTATTTTTCGTGTTGCTGTTACTTTAAGCCTATCTAGAGGAGAACTTAAAAACTATAAAGATGTGTGTGCATTATCATTGAATGATACGAATTTTGAATTTTATTTTTTGAAATAAGGTATTCGGAAGGGATATTTCACGACGGTTGTTATCGAGCGCACGACGCCCGCCGTCTGGTGCTACCCACAGTGGTAAGCACCGTTCTGCTTCACGGAAACTACAATCCAGACAATCGCTATCCTTGGTTCCGAGATTGCGAGCACGCAGGCTCAAACCTTGTGATAAAATTCGTTTTACCCCAGCTAATAGAAATTACCTGTCCGGCATGACTAATCTTGGAGATGGACCCCCAGGGCTCAGACCGACACGGAGCCGCCTGTTGGATGTATGTGGCCTCTTGCTGAAAGGGAGGTCCGCAGTGTCCCAGAGATCCCCAATCAATGCATCCCTTATAGGGTTACATCATATCACATTGGTCCCATTCTGACGAGGAACGAGTTGGAATGGGACCAATGGGAAAGGAACGACCCGCGCAGTTGGCCCCGGAGCAACGCGACGCAGCAATATCCCTGATCGCCGCAGGTGGTCTGATAGTTGGCACATAGACTCCAGTTCAGCTTAACAGGCTCATGCTGGAATTGGGTTGGAGGGTTCGCCGTTCGGTACCGGGGGCCCTGACTGGCACAGGGCCCTTTCATTGCCTCAACGTGGACACTTATCATAAGTTGAAATGTTTTCTTTCATTGGCAGAGGGGCACGACCAACGCAAGAAGTCGTCTGTCATTCGGGATCCTGTCCCCGTTCCTGTTGAGCAAATGGTATTCTTGAGTAAAACTGGGCCATTGACCGAAACGGAAACCCCACGTGGTTGCAGTGGCCTCAATCAATAGATATCGCGAGCCCGGCCTTGTCTCTTCTTGGGACAATGGGCCCCAATAGCTCAGACTGGCACGTGGCGGACTGTTCGGTGTTGGTGATTTCTGGGCCAAAATGTAGGAATGCCCTGTTTCAGCGCCAGTTTTCAGGGGTTTCAGGGTTAATGATCTCTGACCAAAATACGGGAGTGACCTGTTTTAGGGGTCCGCGATCTGTGCAAGAGACTCTAACTTGATCACGAGATCACGGCCCCACGGGTGGGGGTACTAAATGTGACCTACAGCGAGCCCTTCGGGCCCTTCAGCTTTCCAATGAGGCCCTTCATTCTTCTTCCCGGGAGGCCCCGTGTCCCTTTTCGGACCTCCTCAAATAAAGCCTGTACCGAGTCTGGGCCACTAGCCGACACATGACCCCCTGTTAGGCGCTGTGGACCCTTGATCGACTTAGAGGCCCCGAACGTTTTTCAGGGACCCATACCAATGCAAGTCGTGGCTCTCAGCCTTGCTCCTGCTTGGGAAATGGGCTCCCAGGGCTCAGACTGACAAGGAGCCCTCTGTTCGGTGCTCGTGAACTCTAGCCGACCGAGGCACCCGCATGGCCTCAGGGGGTCTTCAAACGGTGAAAGAGAACCTCTGAATGATATTTTAGGTGACGACTCTAATGATCCTAATTCCTAATGACAAACATGGGTCATTACAAAATGTATTTCGGCATTGTACACCAGGCGTGCCAGATGAATATTCTAAGAGACGTCCTTGTAGCTTTGCGTCAGCTTTTTCTTGATGTGCATGAAAGCTCGGAAGTCTCACCCAGTTTGCACGACAAAATACTACTGCACACACTGGTGAAAGCTGGATGTGCCTCGCCAGATGTACTCGGACCTCCAAGTCGGTTGTACTAGTGCCAAAATGTATGGTGATATATATATTAGCACTCATAAAATTTATCAAACTTCCAAAATATGGGCTTTGAATGAACAGTTAATATTAAATGGATTGCTTAAGCTTCTCTGCAAAGTGGTGAGTACTTTCGTACACAGATACAACGCAAGATTTGCTGTTTCAGACGATCGAGAAAAACGCTGGACGAAATGATGCTAGCTGGACATGAGCAGCTCCGTTTGATAGTGAAAACAAGACCTGCCAGATAGCCCGCCCCAAAATCACCACCATTGCGAACGAAAGCTGGGGCATCTGCAGTCGCGCTTGCAGATACCCGTTGCAGGGGGTATGGTCGCAGTTATCGGTCTGCGGACCCAAAACCTATTGTTATATGGCGTCCGCAACAGGACCTGCGTTATGTGTGCGGGGGCCGGTAGTCGGGCGGCACCGGCCCACCGGAGCTGGGCGGTAACACCGACCCGACAGCAATGGAGTCAGACATCAGCAGCGGGGCTTTAACCATACTAAAAAGTTGCACACACTGTGGCACGCAGAGTTTATGAGAGATAGCTGTGCGTCTGTGTTCAAACACATTCTGTCTCATGTTTCGTACGGGCGCTGTGCACGCAAAGTTGTGCAAATCACGTCACGAGATGCTTTACTTTAGCGCCGTATGATATCACAGACCAGATGAAAGCATCACCAGGTCATCGATATGTGGTGGCAGCGTATGAAAATAAGGTGTCCACAACGAGGTCTGTGTTGAGCTCCTGTCGTGAGTGCCACTGGCGTTGTTATTTTGTGGTTACGTACTGGAGCCATGTTCAGATAGATAAGACAGTAATAATAGCCTTATTCCTTGGAGAAAAAACAGGAGAATGGTGACATAGGTGGGTTAATGTTTCTGCAGCATGCCTTTATCGAAATATCAACCCACCTATATCTCCATTCTCTTGGTTTTTATCCGAGGAATAAGACTATTACTGCTGTCTTATCTATGTGAATAATGTTCCTCGCTAATTCACTGAACAACTCACTTAATTTGGAGCCATGTTCAATGTGGACTTTTAGCCACTAAATAGATGAAATGAATGTCGTTAAATTCAAGTGCAACTAACGCTTACACCAATCTCGTGTTTGTTCTCCCCCCCCCCCCCCCCCCTGCAGTTCAGTGCCCGCCCCGCAGCCCCGGTTAGAACGTTTGCTTCTCAACTTACCCGTCCCAGGGTCGGTGGGTTTATGTCACTGTGGCTGTGGCTGAGATGAAATGCTGCTTACCGTTAACTTTGATCCTAAATCCATCCAATCAAAATGTCTCACCTGTATATATATATATATATATATATATATATATATATATATATATATATATATATCTATATATATATGTATGGAGAGAGAGAGAGAGAGAGAGAAAAAGAGAGAAGAGAAGAGAGAGAGAGAGAGAGAGAGAGAGATATATATATATATGTATATATATATATATATATATATATATATATTTACATAACCTAGTAAAGGAACTGTACCTCTGAATTCAAATGGCTGTATGCCATTATGACGATATAATCGTAATTTACAGGGAATTACGGGCTCCATGTAACGGCTAATTGTATTGCATCCACATCATGTATATCTCCTTTGGAACGGTATGCAGATGTGTTATTCATTCAGCATCTGAAATGGTCATTTCATTAAATGGCCTCACTTTCTGTCTGATAATAGTTATCTAAAAGGAAAGTTGGCATGATATCGATGCGCATCTCTCCGTTTTTGACCATAAAAGGAGGCTTATACTGCTACATAAGCAGCAACTTCGAAAGTTATTATGCAATGTTCTGTTCATCGCTTTTATCCGCGGTCAAATAACCTGGCAGCCGATGATGGGCATCATGTCCACTCCGCCTCTGTTGTTCTTGACGTTATGTGCTATGTCTCGGTTTTGACCCGACCTGCAAGGCGCTTGTGCGCCCCGCCCTGAGGGGAGCTATGTATTATGTCTCGATTTGACTCGGCCTACGAGGCGCTGGCGTGCCTTGCCCGGGGGAGTTATGTCTCGGTTTTGACTCGACCTACGAGGCGCTGGTGCGCCCGGCCCTGGGGGGTGTTCAGGATAACAAATTGGCTCGCGACAATAGCGCCCCACGCTCTTGTTCGCATCCGGTGTTAAATCACGGAGGGGGAGATGCTCCGCTATGCGCGAACGCTAATGACGTGTGTTGAATGCTCCGGGAACCACAAAATCGCTGTCACGAATTCCAAAATTACAAGCATCCTGTTTAGTTGCCATTTCATTTTTGGCAAGCATCGCATTCAAACTTAGTTTCTGTTTCACGTTTGTTGGATTAATTTTTTAGTTTGGGTTTCAGCGACATATTATACGATGTAAATAATCATGCTACAATTGCAACACTGTAGAGAGCGTGAGAGAAATTCGAATCCAGCAAAATTCTGCATCAGTCCATACCAAACTAAATCTTGCATGTTGTGGGCTTCCTAGGTGAATGGCAATTAAAATTGTTAGCTTTTTGAGACGGTTTTCAGGTATTTATGTAGTATTCAGCGATATGCAACAGGTAATTTAATTAAATGGACATGCGTTTATCCGGGCTTAGCCATATCCATATCCGGACCAAATTTCACCCTAGACCCGGCGCCTGCGTCCAGACTTATTCCATTTTAATATCTGGCAGGGGCTTTACGTTAGCAACGCCGCTTAGTTGGTTTAAACTTCGATGCGGCTCAAGGGACACCACGGTATTGATTACATGAAAGGAACGGCAGATCAACCATCATTCTGTATGTCGTAAGGGGTCATTGGTCTTACGTCACTGTGCTGATACTCATGAGTAGCTTTTGCGTTTGCGAGAACGAACAGCAAATATGGCGGTCGGGGCACTGTATCCGGACGAGCTGGGCTGCCCCCTCCCCCCTCCCCCTCTCCCTTCCTCCTCCTCTTGCTCACCAGTAAGCCTAGTCTTTCGCCATCCACTCTCATGAATTGTGCAGGGCTCCGCTCATGGCAATACAAGTGTCAGATGCGTCACGTTACGTTGCTGATGGTAACGCATCTTGTTTTTGTCTGTGCTATAGTGGACGGAGATATCATGGCTGGAGCTTTGCATTTACTTAGACAAGCTCCCTCCCCGCAGAATATTATTTTTTGTATGTCAGCGTTATTTTAAAACACTTCTGACTTTTGCCAAGCCTGGCAACGGATTCTATGACCTTCGCTTACTGCAATATAGTCGAAGCGGGGTGCCCCGGTGGTCACCCACCATGGAGACATAAAACACCGCGGGTGTTGATTTACATTTTTTAGGTGGACCACTGCCCTTCCCCTCCCTGCAATGTCCAATTTGCCCCCCTACCCCTCAACGGTTAATTTGGCTCCCGAACATTCAGCAGCCCAAGCACGGGCACCACATTAAAGATGGTAGGTCAACTTGCATCAATTGTAGAGAATGTTTCTAAAAATTGCTTCGTTGGTAAAAGGAAAAGCGAAAATGCAAACTGCGGTGTCACGTTCAGTTGAAGGGAGCTGACCGAGCCAGTCACACTTTTAAAACTTCACTTCGTGCCCTGCGTAATGGAGTATGTCATGTTTTTCCTGCATCCTGCGCGCTTTTAATTGCACGGTTGATACGCCTTGTTGACTCCGCCCCAGCTTTTTACCATTGGACACCTTTGCGTGAGCTGGTTGTGATAGCCACAAATGTTGTGGACGCTCTTCGCTTGTGGATACATGAATAATTAGATCACAAAAACTACCTAAGCACATGGTGGTAAATCATGCATGTGTTTAACTGTCAGTATGCAAGAGACATGTGTAACTGCACCCCTTTAGCTTGCAAAACAATTACGTTTATAAGAAGGTGGTGCGAATTGCCAGGCAATGCGATTGCTGTAGCTTTGTACATGAGCTTTAGTTCCGCGCATAAGCAATGCAGTAAGTGTGGGTTATGTATGCCTTACGAATAGCCATAAAACCACAGCCTAAGTGGAAGATATCCGACAGGCTTTTCGTGTCTGTCCCCTTACGGCGGCTTTCAAGACTCTGCCCCCCCCCCGCAATCATATTGAGAAATAGACACCCATTAGCCTTAATATTGTATTCATTAATCCTTTATGCAACGACGAGGGCATGGTTGCACCTTTACTCCTGTACTGTGCTTCGCCGGAACCTTGAAAACAATGCACAGAATGATAAGATCCCCAGTCACGTATAACAAGGCTCAGCTCAGCCTGGGAATAACAAAACATTCTCAGATGACCAGCAATAGCTTTTGTAATCGCTCCTTTGTTGCGAGCTTAACGAACAGTGATATTTGAGCGTAGTTAACCATACCGTCACATATCCAAGCAGATCATGCCACTTTAATTCTTGCTGCAGGTATCCTTCCCCGGTCCTCTCTGTCGGACAATCGCCTAGCCTGATATTGTCTGCAACCGACGTCTCCAATGATCAATAAGACCTGTAAGCACAAACATTACCCTCCGGCGATCAGTGGAACAGGATAACCTTTTGCGTCACAAATGCAACAGGTGTCATTTCTTTCAACCGATCTTGCTATTTTGTGCTAGATAACGACCAATTATTCATGGCCGGGCACCTTCTAGAACGCTGACTGCGTATGCCTGTGGCTGCAGCCACTGCCATGCCCCGCACCGCCCTCTTAGGCTGCTTCAGTAGTAGGTCTCCTTTTCGCACCAGCCGCCTGGTATTGTTCGCAGGGGTGTAGCGCCGACACTCGTCGTAGGTCCAGATCAGGAGCGAGAACGGCACCGCCGTGATCCACCAGTTCCAGCGCAGTGGGTACATCTTGAAGAGCGTGTCCGTACCCGGACAGTAGCTGAGTGCGCAAGCGATCAGCGTCTCGAACACCAGCCCGAAGTTGAACATTCCGTTCTTCATTTTGTGCGTGAAAATGGAGTTGCGTCTGGTCTTGCAAATGATGGCATCCGCCCATTGCACGATCACGATGGAGACGAAGAATGCCGTCTGAGTAGTGTGCTCCAGCTTCTTCCTGTCCACGTAGGTCCACTCCTGGCCGTACGAGTCTTTCAGATCGTCCAGAGTGCGCGCCTCCCACATTACCCGCAGCCCGAACAGGTCGTACGGCAGGAAGCCGTGTTCAGCCAGGATGACGACCCACGTGAAGAAGCCGGCCGCAGCCTGGATCATCCCGATCTGGCCGTACGCCATGGAGATGAGTCGCTCGTTCACCAGACGGTCTAGGTGCTTGTCGCGAGGCATGCGCTTCATGATGTCCGACTCGGCTGATTCGTAAGCGAACGAGATGGCCGGCACCATGTCAGTGCCGAGGTCAATGCAGAGGATGGTGACGGTGCCTAGGGGAAGCGGCACTCCGCCGACCATGTAAAACAGAAACGGCGAAATCTCGGGTATGTTCGAAGTCAGCGTGTAGGCGATCGATTTCTTGAGGTTGTCGAAGATCAGGCGACCTTCCTCCACGCCGGTGACGATGGAGGCGAAGTTATCGTCCAGCAGAATCATGTCGGCGGCCTGCTTAGAGACGTCCGAGCCGGCTATACCCATGGCGACGCCGATGTCACCCCTTTTCAGCGCTGGCGAGTCGTTAACGCCATCGCCAGTCACGGCCACAACAGCGCCGGCGCGCTGGCAGCCCTCGACTATGATCAGCTTCTGCTGCGGGTGACGTGCGGGCGAACACAATCTCCTGGTGGTCGTGCAGCACTGAGTCGATGTCGGCGTCATTCATGTCCTTCAGCTGGCCGCCGTGGATGACGGCGGCCTTGGCCAGGCGCGGGTCAATGTCCTCGGCCTTGCAGCGCATGCGCACCACCAGCTCTTCGATGGTGTAGCTCTGCGGCGAGATGATGCCGACCGAGCGTGCGATGGCCTTGGCTGTGATTGGGTGGTCGCCGGTCACCATGAACACCTTGATGCCGGCCGATCGGCACTTGGCGACGGCGTCCGGCACGGCGGCTCGGGGCGGGTCTATCATGGACACCAGGCCGACGAACCGCAGTCCGTCCAGAGGGAAGTTCTCCTCCTCGCCGTCAAACTCGTAGCCGCGGGGGAACATCTCGGCCGGCAGGGCCAGGTCACAGAAGCCCAGGACGCGCTCTCCCATGCCGCCTAACTCCATATAGGCTTTGTTGAATCTGCCTTTCCACTTGTTGTTGAGACTGACGTCTCTGCCATGGAAGTGGATTTTTGTACAGCGGTCGAGGACCCGCTCCGGAGCGCCTTTCATCACCAAGAGGTAATTACACTCCTTGCCATCTTCGTCAGTGACCTCGCCGTTGACGTCATGAATGCTCACTTGGTACTTGTTGACGGAATTAAAGGGGATCTCACACACCTTCGGATACTTCTCGCGATAATCCATGACATTACCACACGCACTTTCCGTGAACTTAAGAATGGCTGACTCAGAGGCATCGCCGTTAATTTTTCTGTGCATGATCGACACGTTTTCCTGGTCCTGCGCAAACTCGGCACGATTACAAAGCATGCACACACGGGACAGTGCAGGCCAGCCGGCTGCTGTATTGTCAACCTTCGCCCCCGACTGATCTTCCGTGGTGTCTGTTTTTTTAATGCGTCCATCCATCCAAATGTGTGCGACGGTCATTCGGTTCTGAGTAAGTGTTCCTGTTTTATCCGAACATATAGTAGATGTAGATCCTAGTGTCTCAACCGCCTCAAGGTTTTTAACCAAACAGTTCTTTTGAGCCATTCGTTTTGCTGTGAGTGTCAGGCAAACAGTGACAGTGACCAGAAGGCCTTCGGGCACGTTCGCCACGATTATGCCGATCAGAAAAATGACGGCGTCCACAAACTGATATTTAAGCACAAGTGCAACAATGAAGAAAGTCACCCCGAGAAACACGGCTACGGCTGTGATGATGTGAATAAAGTGTTCGATTTCGATAGCGATTGGAGTCTTGCCCGAATCAAGCCCAGATGTTAGTCCGGCGATGCGCCCCATGACCGTGTTGTCTCCGATGTTTATCACAATCCCGCGGCATGTGCCCTCCACAGCGTTTGTTGAGAAGAAGGCTAGGTTCTTGGTCTCCAACGGATTTTCGCTGGTCGACTCAGGCGATCGAGACTGGGCTTCCGACTCGCCTGTGAGGGATGAGTTGTCGACCTTCATGCCATGTGCTTCCAAGATCCTTATGTCCGCTGGAACGCGGTCTCCAAACTTGACATCAACGACATCCCCCACAACCAGTGTTCTGCCTTGACATTTTGGGGCTTTCCGTTGCGAACTACATTTGCTGTATGTGGTACGAGGTTTTTGAATGATTCCATTATTTTTGAGCTCTTTCTCTCTTGGTAGTAAGAAAATATACCGGTGACTACCACAACGCCGGTCAAAACAACGCCTACATAAAAATTGTCAGGAGGCACATGATCTTTGGTTGCGCTTTCAGCCCCGTATACGCTAAAGCAGAGCACCGCTCCCACCCAAAGAAGCATTGAAAAACCATAGAACATGTTCTCGCAGAACTTGACCCATTCTGGTGTTTTTTTCGGTGGCGTAAGTGCATTTAGCCCGTCACGAGCGAGATTGTTAGCTGCTTGTTGATCTGTCAAGCCTTGATGTGGATCTGTATGCAATCTTGAGCATAATTCCTCGATAGGTATGGTGTGTTCGTCAAGTTCAAGCTCGCGTTTTAGTTCGTCCAGGTCTCGTTGGCTGGACTTGGGTTTGTTTACGATGGCTGTCGATGCCTGAACGCTGAGTTTCCGGCTGTTCTTTCTCGAAGCCTGAAAAAGACGTTAGACCGTTAAGGACGCTGCGGACTCTTGGCGGACACAGCGTTTAGCCGACCTGGCTACAATAAATGAATATCCATGTTACATATCTTGAAAACAGTTTTTGAGTGATGAATGTACTCCATGCTCGCAAGCAGGTTTCATTAAAGCAATTATAACCGCATGACCATTGCAATCTACAAACAGCCATCGGCGGAGAATGCAGGGCAAAATGTGACAATTGCCGGATCGGGCACCTTTAAGAGGTGAAATGTCTTGAATATGACAATATTATTGACGCTTGTTGTGACCGCCTCCATCCTTTTCATGCCGGCTTGTCCAAATTTGTTTACAACAAAGAAACTGGAGTCCAGTAGACGTGCACCGCAACTGGATACAAAATCGTACTTGTGAGCAAATCTACGCGACCCAATGGTAGGTGGCAACGTTTCAAATTAATCATGTTTATCGCGCTGCCTTTCGTATTTGCGTGTTGTATACGCATTGCTTTATTTAAAAGCCAACACGCATTTGCAATTTAATAAGCAAAAGCGCCATTGTCGGACAAAGGCCGAACATATGCACCTGAGTGCCTTTCCAGCATGCATTCATGACAGATCTGTAGTTAGAAAAATTTCATCTCAGAGAAAAACTTACCATCTTGGAGACTCCCAATGCTTCGAACCTTAAATACTCCTCATCAGGTATCAATGAACGTATCCATTTGACTGCACTCGCTTCGAACGACCGATGATTACGGCTAGTATATGGTTGGCAATTATATTCACTAGATTACGTTCACTTCAGATGACAAATGATGCATGGCTGTACATAGCTGGCAATCCGTTTCCTACCTGTAATAGGTAACTTACTTGGCTAACAAGCAGATATAAACCTCGCGCAATGCCTACGTGAATATCAGTAATGGGGTCCTCAAATATGTGGAGACGGAGAAAAATATTTAGCGACAGTAGATTATCCCATCATAACACATCACATACTTCAATTGAACAGACGCAAATTTACTCTTTCATTGAAATAATATCGAAACGGCTGGAATCGAACGACCAGAAAATTGAACTTGAACGGTAGATAGAGAAAGAATGGCTGGCATGACGTTTTTAAAATGCTGCAAAGGGCTGCCAACTGGGCAAAAAGCCGACAAGAAACGTAATGCGTGGCGTCCAGAATGTGGCCAAAACATATTTGCGAGTACTTCACGCTACCGTGATGGCATAGCAGATCGGAGAAAGTATTGAAAAAATCAATATTTTGTAAAATATTGTTTCATGTATCCTGAGAGTGTCCAGGTCAGAATCTTCCCACGATTACTAAGCTTAGAATCTTCCCTCAGGCCATGTTGTTGAACTTTACCGTGGAAAAGAACGAGGCAAAAGATAATCACAAGCATTTACTGGCTCGAGCGCCTTATGTTTAACTGCTGATATTCCGGATATAAATATTCGATTACGGACATTTAATTTTCTTTCCATTACTTCTATTTTCGTATCTCTGGATTCAAATTCAGGTGGCACCTCAGGAAACATCAACAAAGCGATCGGTCGTCTTTTGGTCCTGGGCTTTCATCCCAGTTGGATTGAAATTTTGTATTGCATAAATAGCGCAAACTAATCTCGGTCAGTGGTAGGAACTTAAACACCACGAATTAGCACGCCATCACAAGTCGTCATTTTATCTAGGACCTATCAGTTGATAATTGATAGACTATTTGTGGTATCGGCATAGCCAATCCATGTTCGCCTGGGATGTGTGCTTTTTTTCAGAATGGAGCGGTAAAAGTGGTGAGAATGAGTTAGAGCATGCGCGCACGCCATCTTTTATCGCAAGGATACGGACATCCGGCATTGCAGTCTCCGTCTTTTGGACGGCTTTCGTTGCTGTTAACGCTATGGTGGCGACCTGACGCGGATTGAAACCCCGCCCCCCCCCCCCGCGCACCGGAAAGTGGTACCTTCGGCCACTTTATATTTTTTGGGTGCGTAAACATAGTATCATTGGCCGTTATTCTCCTTGTACAATCTCCATATTGTTTCTTCGATCGGATGAGCAGTTATACCAACACGAATAGTAAAACACTCCCAATATTGAAATGCTTGTTGTGGCGTATCTGCTAATCTGTTCGGAATATCGATATGGAAATTGTACAGACGATGTCTGTGATGCAGTTTTCCCGAAAAACGTGCTAATTAACTTCAAGAAGCATTCGAAAGTTGGGGGAGAGTGGGGTAAGATGCCCGGCGGGTAAGACGTCCCATCCCCGTATTGACTGATTTGGAAACTAAAGCACGAATATGAAGCTCCTCATCTGAGGCAGAGGACATCTTTGCTTACTTTTTAAAAATTTGGTTATATAATGCAACCATGAGCCGGGCATTCAGCCTTGTGGAAAGAAGAATGGACCAATAAAGTGGCAATACTTGGCAAAATAGCGTGTTTGCATATTGTTTGACTTTGGGTCGCAGATTATCACATATTTTGCTCGTTTCCGATGTTGTTTGTCAGCGCATCATGATTGTGTAATCTCCGCTCGTTACGCTTGACCTAATTTCGGTATGGGTGGGAAAGATACCCCTATAAACGATGGGTAAAGACGCCCCACGGGTCGTTTTTCCCCAACGATTATTTGACACTTGAACATTAACTCTATACCTTTTTCAATTTCAAATTCACCGAAAATGGTTCTTAGTAAACATTATTTTTCGAAAACGTAATCTCTATACTTTGCAGCCTATCTCTGGCATTTTCAACGATTGTGTTACGCTCCGAAATGAAGGAACGAAGTGTGCGAATACATTTCCAGGTGCACTTCCATTGAATATGTTCGTAATAATCCATGTGGTTCTTGTAATTCTTATGTGTAACAACACACAAATTGTTTGGGATTAGTTGCCTAAAATTTGGCCATGCTTCACGCCACCATTATCTTCCTTCAGAAAAAGTTAGGGGAAGGAAACTTAGAGACTTAGCTCCCACCCCTATTCCTACCAACGCACTAATTGACTTCCGATCATGCAACTATACTGCACACTCAGCTATCCAGTCAATGCATTGTCACAGCAGCCTTCCCACAGGTTATCATCCTATTTGTTCATACCATGTCCTGACCTTTTTCCCATCTGTCATGTTCTGACCAGCACCATCTATGGCCCGATCGAGAGCCGGGCCATCGGACCGAGGGGGGGTATGGCCAAGACAGTCTCGTGAAAGCTCTTCAAACCATCCATAGTGGATCTTCGCTACATAGGTCTCCAAGACGCACAAAATACCGAGAGAAACCTGCATCGTCACGGACACAAAACGTCTAGGCACCAGTGTGTCTCGGATGGTGTCAGACATTCCTAAAGAAATGGTGATGAAGCAATTGGTCTACGAGATTTTTAAACAAGGAGAAGCTTCTTTTTTGGCCTCACATCTTTGAACGTACGGCGTATAGCACACGAGTTTACTGAAAAGATGAAAAGATCATCGAAGTTCGATCCGAGAAGAAGCGAGAATGGCTGAGGAAAATTGGTTGCAGGGATTGTTGCGTCGTCACCCAGAGCTGACAATTAGATGTCTCGAGACAACTACCATCACCAGAGCCGTGGGGCCCTAGGTCCAGAAATTCTAGGGGGTACACAAGTCACTCCTGAACGGCGGCGAATACCAATGTCAATTTAGAATAGGGATGAGAGCGGTGTGACTACTGTAAACAAGTCGGACAAGATAACAGCTTCAAATGGTGTGAAAGACTGGTGGCAAACGACCAGCGGAAAACGCGCCGAAACGGTTTGTAACTCTGCTGACATGTACTTATCTCCCGTCTTTATCTCGGCAGGATGGAGATGAATGTATAAAAGTATCATTGCCAAGCTCAAATGACTGGTTGCGCCGCAAGGCTCAGTGGGAGCCAGCACGAAGTCCGGCTGAGCCAATCAGGTTTCCGGACGTTTCGCTACTTCATGACGGTGGTGAAGCCAGTCAGTAGAGGGCAAGCACGTCATCATTCCTCTGATGACCGTCATTGCCATAAGTCGCTACATGTTGTCGAATTGGCTTGGAAAAACGGCGTGACAATAATCCCACTTGAACTGCACTCCACTCACCGCGTGCAAACGCTGGATGTAACGGTATTCAAGTCATTAAAGAAGGCCTTGCAGCAATGCGGGGGATAGCTGTATGCGTGCCAATCCCGGAAGGCGCGTGACTGGAGTACGACGTGGCCCAGATCTTCTACACCGCCTACTCAACATCCTGCCACGAGCGATCGGGCCATTAACGACTTCAGAGCCTCCGGGGACATGGCCCTGTGACGCAGTGGTCTTTTAATTATGATGACTTAGCGTCATCGCGGCCGACCGAAAAGGAGGGAGAGGATGATGCTCCCGGGTCCAAACACCAATATCCAGACCTGGGACCAATCTGCTTAGGAGCTGGAGCTGTCGGTGACGTAGCCTGTGCGCGACGTGAATTGCCGGGGATGATGGTGACGAAGCCACAGAAGACAACGCCCGTGGCGGGCAGTTCAACGGAACTCTCGAGCGTCACAGCAATCGTCCTCACCGATGACGCGGGGAGGTTGACCACGAATCTGCGGATGTCAGTGAGCAGCCCGGCAACTGGCGGCCATCCCGGAAAAAACTCCGAGCCACTCTAAAGCTGAGGAGGACAAAAAGATGTCGCATTTGGTAGCAAAACTCTTTTTCACCTCATCTCTAATAAAGAAAGTTTTCTGGAAGTAATGGCGGCGAAGAAAGAAACAAGAGCCAGCCAAACACAGACGGCAAGACCAAAGAGGAAGGTCCTCGGAAGTAAAAGCGGACGCTTAAGTATTCCAGCCAGATAAAGCCGACTCTATATGGTGTATGTCTGTGGCCTGCGATGCATGCTATCGTGCGAAGAGTGGGTACATGTTATTAGTGCTGAGGCTGGCCCCTGTGTGAGGGCTGGGCCTGTGTACCTGAGGCTGGGCCAGTGCACCTGAGGCTGGGCTGTGAGGCTGGGCCTGTGTACCTGAGGCTGGGCCTGTGTACCTAGGCTGGCCGTGGGCTGGGCCTGTGTGAGGCTGGGCCTGTGTGAGGATGGGCTGGGACCTGTGCCCCTGAGGGCTGGGCCTGTGCACCTGAGGCTGGGCCTGTGTACCTGAGGCTGGGCCTTGTGAGGCTGGGCCTGTGTGCTGAGGCTGGGCCTGTGTACCTGAGGCTGGGCCTGTGTACCTGAGGCTAGGCCTGTGAGGCTGGGCCTGCGTGCCTGAGGCTGGGCCTGTGTACCTGAGGCTGGGCCTGTGAGGCTGGGCCTGTGCACCTGAGGCTGGGCCTGTGCACCTGAGGCTGGGCCTGTGTACCTGAGGCTGGGCCTGTGAGGCTGGGCCTGTGTACCTGAGGCTGGGCCTGTGAGGCTGGGCCTGTGTGCCTGAGGCTGGGCCTGTGTACCTGAGGCTGGGCCTGTGTACCTGAGTCTGGGCCTGCGAGGCTGGGCCTGCGTGAGGCTGGGCCTGTGTACCTTACACAGATGAAGAGGAACATGCCGCCGCTTACGTGCGTGCTTTGTGTCGTGGATAGCTGTAGCGAGACAAATGACGGGCAAAGCAGGTAAGGGCTGTGTGCTCAGACCTAAGCTGGGAATGTCTCCACCCCTCCCCCCCGCCGTCAGAAGACGATTCAAGTCGGTTTTTCGAATGCTGAAAGTTAATGGAAACGACTCTGAGTTGAAATAAAAGTCATGAAAATAGCTGTTGCATATTTTCCATTGTCTACGCAATCTGGGCGGTGTTTGCCAATAAGAACGAAAACTTTGACACTTCAGCTGCGTTAAGCAGCATGTAATCACTTTAAGGTGCGTCGAAAGCAAGCGTGCCAATCTTTTAAAGGCAGTGGGAAAAGACGCCCAGAGCAGGGTCATCTTATCCACACCCGAGATTGGATATCTGGATATGCGAGACTGGATATCTCCACGATTTATTTCGACAAGGTAAGTAGCTTCGTCATGTTGGCATTTTTGCGTTCGCTTTTGCACGGTGTATAAACAAAAATCCCTTTGCCATCCCCCCTCCCCATATAAAACCAAAGCATTTCTCAGCTAACTCGCCTTGTATGTAGGGCAGAAACCTGCAGCCACACTTGAGGTCATCTCATAGTCTTTAGGCACCATCTTGAATATGAATACAAATATGTAATTTACACTTTTGGTACGACGTTTAACACGCGCCCGGGTGGTTGATTAAATACCCTTCGTTCGAGTTGGGGTCAGTTGACCGCCTGAGATCACAAAAACTAACTATGCACACAAAACTAATGGAGTTGGTTGACCTGTATGTGAACTCACTTTTGTTAAAACTTGGGGTTGCTAGGTCAAGACCTTTAGGTCAAATAGGGTCAAACAAGGTCAAACTCCAGATCTGTGCTAAATGTGGCCCCAGACCTCATCGCGCAACCGCCTTGAACGTACATGCATGCTCTAAACAAAAGGTCACTGGTCTTCATTTTAGGTCAGCGTCCTTGTTTGACCTTTAAAGAGTGTTGGTGACCAAAGACCTCCAAGACTGTTTTGGTTCTTGAATTCGAATAAGCACCAAGGCTTACGCTAGGCGGTTGTTCCTAAAATTAAAATGTTGAACAGGGTGATTTAAGGTCAGCGACCTACTCTGTCCTCAAACACGTCCATGGAAGGTGTCTGCTGAGGTCCCTATTATAGAAAATAAATGGAAATGAACATCAGAAACTACCCCATAAAGCGATCTCTCCATTAAAAACGCAGACAGTTTTCGAACTCATTCTGACCTTCCTACCAGATCCAAGGTTGGCTGAATATGTTGCAATCCTAATTACATCTGTTCATTGCCTACGAAACTATTTAAGATATGTACGGCTTCGTCTAACACCCCGTTGTCGCATCAGATCAAGGAGTTCCCTAGAAATTTTCAGTTTGCCACTGACTGCCTTGACCTGCAACAGGCTAGCGACCTTACAAGGTACATCTAATTTCGTGTACGAAAATATTTACTATTCAATTGCCTACAGCTATGCAAAGTGTGAAAAACCTTCGGGGAGTGGGTCAAATTAATTCCCTACCGAGCACGTGTTGAAGGGGATGTTTCACATTTAAAGATATTGAAGCAAGCATCAGGTAAAATGAAACAATCTCACATGTAGCTATTGGTATATATATATATATTATATATATATATATATTTATATATAATATATTTATATATATAATATCGAATATATATATATATAATTTTTTCTTTTCTTTTTTTTTTGCTTTATTTATATATCTTTCTATATATATATATCTCATCTATATATTATCTATATATATAATAATTTATATATATTCATATATATATAATATTTGCTTATATATATATATATATATAAGCAAAAAAGACCGCTCTAGACAACACAACTTCTCTGTTTAATAAATACGCCCCTCGATTTGTCATTGTTTGGTTGTGTCATAGTTCCCTGCACAGCATTAATTGACGGCCGTTATGTTGGGAATCGTGCTCACCAGCGTCAAATTTGAACGACTGAACCATCGTGTTTTTCTTGACTTTGATCATCGCATGACATATGAAATGGTGGGATTTTAATGGCATCACTACGACATCATGAATGCTAAGGTGACCCTCAAATGCTTTTCCCGAAATAGCAGGTAGCTCAGAACTAGAGGAATTTAGGTCTTAAGGAGGGCGCGGCCCTGAACTTCAACAAATGGTCTTCAAGATGACTTTTATTTCAAAGCTCCATAGAAATGTGGAACGCCTCCTGTAAGATATTTTTAAGTTGGATTACATAAATGGCCACACAATAGATTACAGGCACACCTTACAACAACTTCTGATATGTTTCAATGACACCTCAGCTGATAGGCTCCTTGTGGTTTTTAGATTTTACGCGTTGAAAGCACTGTGCACAGATAATGTTGTCTTTTGAAAATTATTCACAAACAAAATGGCAGCATGACATGCCAATCAAAGCTGTTGCCATAAACATGCCCAATTCTCGGATTTACCTGGCACCTTGCCAGAATTTGCGGCTACGTAAAACAAAAAACACGACAAGGCGTTTGCATTAGGACTTTCCGCATTCAAAATGTTCACTCCATGACAGCACACCCGGTTAGTTCACATGACAGTCATCCTACGACCTGTTCTCACCGGTCAGATTCTGGCTGTTACCTGTGTTCTGGTCCCGAGTGCCGACACCACGCTCCCCACTTTTCCTCTGGTTGCACGCCTCACTGCTTTGCAATGGTTCTTTTTTAATGTGTTTAATGCGTAACAAGGCGCCAGTCATCGTCTTGTACACTTGGCCCAAGGAGCTGACGCCTTTTGCGCAATACAAGCCAGTCAGTAAGTCATCCTCCTCCCTGTACAGTTACCATGGCCTCCTTTGGCTTGGTAAAGGCGAACAAGGCCGACTTGGTCCCCGTGTCCTTGACCCGCCACCTGTCAATATGTGCTGTGTCATTGCGATGGATGGTGGCCATGTGCAAGGGGCATATCAGCTTCCCACGGCCTGGCAAGGGGCATCCCAGCTTTGCACGGCCTGACAAGGGGCATACCAGCTTCGCACGGTCGGGCATGTCCGTGGAGGACTTCAGTATGTCGACAAGTTTCGTAAGGTTCAGGTGTGGTTGGAGAGCATGATGGAGTATCCTTTGAATGATTTAAGTTGCAGGACAATCACTGCAGTGACATTGCAGAATCAGGTACCTGACCTTAGATTCGTAACGCATCTCAACAAAAGATTCGTCCGAGGGAAGGGAGGAGGACCCAATGTGTCACCAAAGCACGGGGCCGAATGCCCTGCTGTTTTGCATGGTGAAAGGTGCCTTTGAGCCTTTAAAAGAGCTCCTACCGACCAGTAAAGAACAGCTGTCAGTTCATTAGGAGCACCACTACAGGCATGTAGGGGCCCCTTGCCATTGCAGTAGGCGTCTCTACAAGCCGGCAGAATGCACCTCCACTGCCCAGCAGGAGCCATGTTAGAGGCCGGTAAACCCCCACGGCAGAATAGCGGCGGAATTAAAGGCTGGGAGGGGGCCTTTAATGCGTCCGTATGGCGTGGGCCCTCCCAAGCAGACAGTGGGTTACCAGCAGGGTAGGAGTTACCTCTGAACGTTCTTTAAGGAGCCACCGCCTGCCTGCAAAACATCCGTCTTGACCTACAAAGGGCACCCGTCAGGTCGGCAACAGCATCTTAACGAAAAGAAAAGCCCTTGTAAAAGGGCATCGTTGGCCAACAGAAACTGGCTGTCGACTTGCAAAGAAGGCCCCGCTGGAGCGAGCCGGCAAGGGGGGGGGGGGGGGCGGGCAAGGGGGACTCTGCATAGCCTGGCTTGCGAGTGGTACACTCCCAGGGAGATCAAGGGTCTGCCACAGATCTGCCGCTCCGTCCACTCGGCCCAGATCGTGCGGGTCTAACTGACACTGATATGAAGAGCGATGCTCCTTGCCACTCTCTAG